>NW_026869178.1:232419-262010 GCF_020745735.1 Hemiscyllium ocellatum | reverse complement strand
GGTCTGTCACTGTATAACACTGGGGTGCAGTACTGGTGGGGACAGGTCTGTCACTGTATAACACTGGGGTGCAGTACTGGGGGGACAGGTCTGTCACTGTATAACACTGGGGTTCAGTACTGGTGGGGACAGGTCTGTCCCTGTAAAACACTGGGGTACAATACTGGTGGGGCCAGTTTTTCCCTGTATAACACTGGTGTACAGTACTGGTGGGGACGGGTCTGTCCCTGTATAACACTGGGGTACAGTACTGGTGGGGACGGGTCAGTCACTGTATAACATGGGGGTGCAGTACTGGTGGGGACGGGTCTGTCACGTATAACACTGGGGTACAGTACTGGTGGGGACAGGTCTGTCACTGTATAACACTGGGGTACAGTACTGGTGGGGACGGTCTGTTACTGTATAACACTGGGGTACAGTACTGGTGGCGACAGGTCTGTCCCTGTATAACACTGAGGTACAGTACTGGTGGGGACGGGTCTGTCCCTGTATAACACTGGGGTACAGTACTGGTGGGGACAGGTCTGTCCCTGTATAACACCGGGGTACAGTACTGGGGGGACGGGTCTGTCACTGTATAACACTGGGGTGCAGTACTGGTGGGGACAGGTCTGTCCCTGTATAATCACTGTTGTACAGTACTGGTGGGGACGGGTCTGTCACTGTAAACAGTGGGGTACAGTACTGGTGGGGACAGGTCTGTTGCTGTATTACACTGGGGTTCAGGTTTGGTGGGGACGGGTCTGTCACTATATGACACTGGGGTACAGTACTGGAGGGGTCGGGTCTGTCAGTGTATAACACTGGGGTACAGTACTGGTGGGGACAGGTCTGTCCCTGTATAACACTGGGTACAGTACTGGTGGGGACGGGTCTGATTGTGTATAACACTGTGGTGCAGTACTGGTCGGGACAGGTCTGTCCCTGTTTAACACTGGGGTACAGTACTGGTGGGGACAGGTCTGTCGCTGTATAACACTGGGGTACAGTACTGGTGGGGACGGGTCTGTCACTGTATAACACTGGGTACAGTACTGGTGGGGACAGATCTGTCCCTGTATAACACTGGGGTACAGTACTGGTGGGGACAGGTCTGTCACTGTATAACACTGGGGTGCAGTACTGGTGGGGACGGGTCTGATTGTGTATAACACTGTGGTACAGTACTGGTCGGGACAGGTCTGTCCCTGTATAACACTGGGGTACAGTACTGGTGGGGACGGGTCTGTCCCTGTATAACACTGGGGTACAGTACTGGTGGGGACGGGTCTGTCACTGTATAACACTGGGGTACAGTACTGGTGGGGACAGATCTGTCCCTGTATAACACTGGGGTACAGTACTGGTGGGGACGGGTCTGTCCCTGTATAACACTGGGGTACAGTACTGGTGGGGACAGGTCTGTCACTGTATAACACTGGGGTGCAGTACTGGTGGGGACAGGTCTGTCCCTGTATAACACTGGGGTGCAGTACTGGTGGGGACAGGTCTGTCCCTGTATAATCACTGTTGTACAGTACTGGTGGGGACGGGTCTGTCACTGTATAACAGTGGGGTACAGTACTGGTGGGGACAGGTCTGTTGCTGTATTACACTGGGGTTCAGGTTTGGTGGGGACGGGTCTGTCACTATATGACACTGGGGTACAGTACTGGTGGGGTCGGGTCTGTCAGTGTATAACACTGGGGTACAGTACTGGTGGGGACAGGTCTGTCCCTGTATAACACTGGGGTACAGTACTGGTGGGGACCGGTCTGTCCCTGTCTAACACTGGGGTACAGTACTGGTGGGGACAGGTCTGTCGCTGTATAACACTGGGGTACAGTACTGGTGGGGACGGGTCTGTCACTGTATAACACTGGGGTACAGTACTGGTGGGGACAGATCTGTCCCTGTATAACACTGGGGTACAGTACTGGTGGGGACAGATCTGTCCCTGTATAACACTGGGGTACAGTACTGGTGGGGACGGGTCTCTCACTGTATAACACTGGGGTACAGTACTGAGGGGGGAACGGGTCTGTTACAGTATAACACTGGGGTGCAGTACTGGTGGGAACAGGTCTGTCCCTGTATAACACTGGGGTTCACTACTGGGTGGGGACGGGTCTGTCTCTGTATAACACTGGGTACAGTACTGGTGGGGACAGGTCTGTCACTGTATAACACTGGGTACAGTACTGGTGGGGATAGGTCTGTTCCTGTATAACTCTGGGGTACAGTACTGGTGGGGACGGGTCTGTCACTGTATAACACTGGGTACAGTACTGGTGGGGACAGGTATGTCCCTGTATAACACTGGGGTACAATATTGGTGGGGACGGGTTTGTCCCTGTATAACACTGGGGTACTGCACTGGTGGGGACGGTTCTGTCCCTGTATAACACTGGGGTACTGCACTGGTGGGGACGGTTCTGTCCCTGTATAACACTGGGTACAGTACTGGTGGGGACGGGTAAGTCACTGTATAACATGGGGGTGCAGTACTGGTGGGGACGGATCTGTCACTGTATAATACTGGGGTACAGTACAGGTGGGGAAGGGTCTGTCCCTGAATAACACCAGGGTACAGTACTGGTGGGGACAGGTCTGTCGCTGTACTACACTGGGGTGCAGTACTGGTGGGGACTGATCTGTCCCTGTATAACACTGGGGTACAGTACTGGTGGGGACAGGTCTGTCCCTGTATAACACTGGGGTACAGTACTGGTGGGGGACAGGTCTATTCCTGTATAACTCTGGGGTACAGTACTGGTGGGGACGGGTCTGTCACTTTATAGCACTGGGGTACAGTACTGGTGGGGACCGGTCTGTCCCTGTCTAACACTGGGGTACAGTACTGGTGGGGACAGGTCTGTCCGTGTATAACACTGGGGTACAGTACTGGTGGGGACGGGTCTGTCACTGTATAACACTGGGGTACAGTACTGGTGGGGACAGGTCTGTCCCTGTATAACACTGGGGTACAGTACTGGTGGGGACGGGTCTGTACTGTATAACACTGGGGTACAGTACTGGTGGCGACAGGTCTGTCCCTGTATAACACTGAGGTACAGTACTGGTGGGGACGGGTCTGTCCCTGTATAACACTGGGGTACAGTACTGGTGGGGACAGGTCTGTCCCTGTATAACACTGGGGTACCGTACTGGTGGGGGACAGGTCTGTTGCAGTATATCACTGGGGTACAGTACTGGTGGGGACAGGTCTGTCCCTGTAAAACACTGGGGTACAGTAATGGTGGGGACAGGTCTGTCCCTGTATAACACTGGGGTACAGTACTGGTGGGGACGGGTCTGTCACTGTATAACACTGGGGTACAGTTCTGGTGGGGACAGGTCTGTCCCTGTATAACACTGGGTACAGTACTGGTGGGGACGGGTCTGTCAGTGTATAACACTGGGGTACAGTACTGGTGGGGATGGGTCTGTCCCTGTATAACACTGGGGTACAGTACTGGTGGGGACGGCTCTGTGCCTGTATAACACTGGGGTACCGTACTGGTGGGGGACAGGTCTGTCCCTGTATAACACTGGGGGAACGTACTGGTGGGGACGGGTCTGTCCCTGTATAACACTGGGGTACAGTACTGGTGGGGACAGGTCTGTCACTGTATAACACTGGGGTGCAGTACTGGTGGGGACAGGTCTGTCCCTGTATATCACTGGGGTAAAGTACTGGTGGGGACAGGTCTGTCCCTGTAAAACACTGGGGTACAGTACTGGTGGGGACAGGTCTGTCCCTGTAAAACACTGGGGTACAGTTCTGGTGGGGACAGGTCTGTCGCTGTATAACACTGGGGTGCAGTACTGGTGGGGACGGGTCTGATTGTGTATAACACTGTGGTACAGTACTGGTCGGGACAGGTCTGTCCCTGTATAACACTGGGGTACAGTAGTGGTGGGGACGGGTCTTATTGTGTATAACACTGTGGTGCAGTACTGGTCGGGACAGGTCTGTCCCTGTATAACACTGGGTACAGTACTGGTGGGGACGGGTCTGTCCCTGTATAACACTGGGGTACAGTACTGGTGGGGACGGGTCTGTCACTGTATAACACTGGGGTACAGTACTGGTGGGACAGATCTGTCCCTGTATAACACTGGGGTACAGTACTGGTGGGGACGGGTCTGTCCCTGTATAACACTGGGGTACAGTACTGGTGGGGACAGGTCTGTCACTGTATAACACTGGGGTGCAGTACTGGTGGGGACAGGTCTGTCCCTGTATAACACTGGGGTGCAGTACTGGTGGGGACAGGTCTGTCCCTGTATAATCACTGTTGTACAGTACTGGTGGGGACGGGTCTGTCACTGTATAACAGTGGGGTACAGTACTGGTGGGGACAGGTCTGTTGCTGTATTACACTGGGGTTCAGGTTTGGTGGGGACGGGTCTGTCACTATATGACACTGGGGTACAGTACTGGTGGGGTCGGGTCTGTCAGTGTATAACACTGGGGTACAGTACTGCTGGGGACAGGTCTGTCCCTGTATAACACTGGGGTACAGTACTGGTGGGGACGGGTCTGATTGTGTATAACACTGTGGTGCAGTACAGGTCGGGACAGGTCTGACCCTGTTTAACACTGGGGTACAGTACTGGTGGGGACAGGTCTGTCGCTGTATAACACTGGGGTACAGTACTGGTGGGGACAGGTCTGTCCCTGTATAACACTGGGGTGCAGTACTGGTGGGGACAGGTCTGTCCCTGTATAACACTGGGGTACAGTACTGGTGGGGACAGGTCTGTCACTGTATAACACTGGGTACAGTACTGGTGGGGACGGGTTTGTCCCTGTATAACACTGGGGTACAGTACTGGTGGGGACAGGTCTGTCAGTGTATATCACTGGGGTACAGTACTGGTGGGGACAGGTCTGTCCCTGTATAACAGTGGGGTACAGGACTGGTGGGGACAGGTCTGTTGCTGTATAACACTGGGGTACAGTACTGGTGGGGACAGGTCTGTCAGTGTATATCACTGGGGTACAGTACTGGTGGGGACGGGTCTCTCACTGTATAACACTGGGGTACAGGACTGGTGGGGACAGGTCTGTCCCTGTATAACACTGGGGTGCAGTACTGGTGGGGACAGGTCTGTCCCTGTATAACACTGGGGTACAGTACTGGTGGGGACAGGTCTGTCACTGTATAACACTGGGGTACAGTACTGGTGGGGACGGGTTTGTCCCTGTTTAACACTGGGGTACAGTACTGGTGGGACAGGTCTGTCGCTGTATAACACTGGGGTACAGTACTGGTGGGGACGGGTCTGTCACTGTATAACACTGGGGTACAGTACTGGTGGGGACAGATCTGTCCCTGTATAACACTGGGGTACAGTACTGGTGGGGACGGGTCTGATTGTGTATAACACTGGGGTACAGTACTGGTGGGGACAGGTCTGTCACTGTATTACACTGGAGTGCAGTACTGGTGGGGACGGGTCTGATTGTGTATAACACTGTGGTACAGTACTGGTCGGGACAGGTCTGTCCCTGTATAACACTGGGGTACAGTACTGGTGGGGACGGGTCTGTCACTGTATAACACTGGGGTACAGTACTGGTGGGGACAGATCTGTCCCTGTATAACACTGGGGTACAGTACTGGTGGGGACGGGTCTGTCCCTGTATAACACTGGGGTACAGTACTGGTGGGGACAGGTCTGTCACTGTATAACACTGGGGTGCAGTACTGGTGGGGACAGGTCTGTCCCTGTATAACACTGGGGTGCAGTACTGGTGTGGACAGGTCTGTCCCTGTATAATCACTGTTGTACAGTACTGGTGGGGACGGGTCTGTCACTGTATAACAGTGGGGTACAGTACTGGTGGGGACAGGTCTGTTGCTGTATTACACTGGGGTTCAGGTTTGGTGGGGACGGGTCTGTCACTATATGACACTGGGGTACAGTACTGGTGGGGTCGGGTCTGTCAGTGTATAACACTGGGGTACAGTACTGGTGGGGACAGGTCTGTCCCTGTATAACACTGGGGTACAGTACTGGTGGGGACGGGTCTGATTGTGTATAACACTGTGGTGCAGTACTGGTCGGGACAGGTCTGTCCCTGTTTAACACTGGGGTACAGTACTGGTGGGGACAGGTCTGTCGCTGTATAACACTGGGGTACAGTACTGGTGGGGACGGGTCTGTCACTGTATAACACTGGGGTACAGTACTGGTGGGGACAGATCTGTCCCTGTATAACACTGGGGTACAGTACTGGTGGGGACGGGTCTCTCACTGTATAACACTGGGGTACAGGACTGGTGGGGACAGGTCTGTCCCTGTATAACACTGGGTGCAGTACTGGTGGGGACAGGTCTGTCCCTGTATAACACTGGGTACAGTACTGGTGGGGACAGGTCTGTCACTGTATAACACTGGGGTACAGTACTGGTGGGGACGGGTTTGTCCCTGTATAACACTGGGGTACAGTACTGGTGGGGACAGGTCTGTCAGTGTATATCACTGGGGTACAGTACTGGTGGGGACAGGTCTGTCCCTGTATAACACTGGGGTACAGTACTGGCAGGGGAACGGGTCTGTTACTGTATAACACGGGTGCAGTACTGGTGGGGACAGGTCTGTCCCTGTATAACACTGGGGTACAGTACTAGGGGGGACGGGTCTGTCACTGTATAACACTGGGGTGCAGTACTGGTGGGGACAGGTCTGTCACTGTATAACACTGGGGTGCAGTACTGGTGGGGACAGGTCTGTCACTGTATAACACTGGGGTTCAGTACTGGTGGGGACAGGTCTGTCCCTGTATAACACTGGGTACAATACTGGTGGGGCCAGTTTTTCCCTGTATAACACTGGTGTACAGTACTGGTGGGGACGGGTCTGTCCCTGTATAACACTGGGGTACAGTACTGGTGGGGACGGGTCAGTCACTGTATAACATGGGGGTGCAGTACTGGTGGGGACGGGTCTGTCACTGTATAACACTGGGGTACAGTACAGGTGGGGACGAGTCCTTCCCTGTATAACACCGGGGTACAGTACTGGTGGGGACAGGTCTGTCCCTGTATAACACCGGGGTACAGTACTGGGGGGGACGGGTCTGTCACTGTATAACACTGGGGTGCAGTACTGGTGGGGACAGGTCTGTCACTGTATAACACTGGGGTACAATACTGGTGGGGCCAGTCTTTCCCTCTATAACACTGGTGTACAGTACTGGTGGGACAGATCTGTCCCTGTATAACACTGGGGTGCAGTACTGGTGGGGATGGGTCTGTCCCTGTATAACACTGGGGTACAGTACTGGTGGGGACGGCTCTGTGCCTGTATAACACTGGGGTACCGTACTGGTGGGGGACAGGTCTGTCCCTGTATAACACTGGGGGAACGTACTGGTGGGGGACAGGTCTGTCCCTGTATATCACTGGTGTAAAGTACTGGTGGGGACAGGTCTGTCCCTGTAAAACACTGGGGTACAGTACTGGTGGGGACAGGTCTGTCCCTGTAAAACACTGGGGTACAGTACTGGTGGGGACAGGTCTGTCACTGTATAACACTGGGGTGCAGTACTGGTGGGGACAGGTCTGTCCCTGTATAACACTGGGGTGCAGTACTGGTGGGGACAGGTCTGTCCCTGTATAATCACTGTTGTACAGTACTGGTGGGGACGGGTCTGTCACTGTATAACACTGGGGTACAGTACTGGTGGGGACGGGTCTGATTGTGTATAACACTGTGGTGCAGTACTGGTCGGGACGGGTCTGTCCCTGTTTAACACTGGGGTACAGTACTGGTGGGGACAGGTCTGTCCCTGTATAACACTGGGGTACAGTACTGGTGGGGACAGATCTGTCCCTGTATAACACTGGGGTACAGTACTGGTGGGGACAGGTCTGTCCCTGTATAACACTGGGGTACAGTACTGGTGGGACAGGCCTGTCACTGTATTACACTGGGGTTCAGTACTGGTGGGGACAGGTCTGTCCTTGTATAACACTGGGGTACAATACTGGTGGGGACGGGTTTGTCCCTGTATAACACTGGGGTACAATACTGGTGGGGACGGGTTTGTCCCTGTATAACACTGGTGTACAGTACTGGTGGGGACGGGTCTGTCCCTGTATAACACTGGGGTACAGTACTGGTGGGGATGGGTCAGTCACTGTATAACATGGGGGTGCAGTACCGGTGGGGACGGGTCTTTCACTATAACACTGGGGTACAGTACTAGTGGGGACGGGTCTGTCCCTGTCTAACACCGGGGTACCGTACTGGTGGGGGACAGGTCTGTTCCTGGATAACACTGGGGTAAAGTACTGGTGGGGACAGGTCTGTCCCTGTATAACACTGTGGTACAGTACTGGTGGGGACGGGTCTGTCACTGTATAACACTGGGGTACAGTTCTGGTGGGGACAGGTCTGTCCCTGTATAACACTGGGGTACAGTACTGGTGGGGACGGGTCTGTCAGTGTATAACACTGGGGTACAGTACTGGTGGGGACGGGTCTGTCACTGCATAACACTGGGGTACAGTACTGGTGGGGACAGGTCTGTTGCTGTATTACACTGGGATTCAGTGCTGGTGGGTACAGGTCTGTCACTTTGTAACACCGGGGTACAGTACTGGTGGGGACAGGTCTGTCGCTGTATTACACTGGGGTGCAGTACTGGTGGGGACAGATCTGTCCCTGTATAACACTGGGGTGCAGTACTGGTGGGGATGGGTCTGTCCCTGTATAACACTGGGGTACAGTACTGGTGGGGACGGCTCTGTGCCTGTATAACACTGGGGTACCGTACTGGTGGGGGACAGGTCTGTCCCTGTATAACACTGGGGGAACGTACTGGTGGGGGACAGGTCTGTCCCTGTATATCACTGGGGTAAAGTACTGGTGGGGACAGGTCTGTCCCTGTAAAACATTGGGGTACAGTACTGGTGGGGACAAGTCTGTCCCTGTAAAACACTGGGGTACAGTACTGGTGGGGACAGGTCTGTCGCTGTATAACACTGGGGTGCAGTACTGGTGGGGACGGGTCTGATTGTGTATAACACTGTGGTACAGTACTGGTCGGGACAGGTCTGTCCCTGTATAACACTGGGGTACAGTACTGGTGGGGACGGGTCTGTCCCTGTATAACACTGGGGTACAGTACTGGTGGGGACGGGTCTGTCCCTGTATAACACTGGGGTACAGTACTGGTGGGGACGGGTCTGTCCCTGTATAACACTGGGGTACAGTACTGGTGGGGACAGGTCTGTCACTGTATAACACTGGGGTGCAGTACTGGTGGGGACAGGTCTGTCCCTGTATAACACTGGGGTGCAGTACTGGTGGGGACAGGTCTGTCCCTGTATAATCACTGTTGTACAGTACTGGTGGGGACGGGTCTGTCAGTGTATAACAGTGGGGTACAGTACTGGTGGGGACAGGTCTGTTGCTGTATTACACTGGGGTTCAGGTTTGGTGGGGACGGGTCTGTCACTATATGACACTGGGGTACAGTACTGGTGGGGTCGGGTCTGTCAGTGTATAACACTGGGGTACAGTACTGGTGGGGACAGGTCTGTCCCAGTATAACACTGGGGTACAGTACTGGTGGGGACGGGTCTGATTGTGTATAACACTGTGGTGCAGTACTGGTCGGGACAGGTCTGTCCCTGTTTAACACTGGGGTACAGTACTGGTGGGGACAGGTCTGTCGCTGTATAACACTGGGGTACAGTACTGGTGGGGACGGGTCTGTCACTGTATAACACTGGGGTACAGTACTGGTGGGGACAGATCTGTCCCTGTATAACACTGGGTGCAGTACTGGTGGGGACAGGTCTGTCCCTGTATAATCACTGTTGTACAGTACTGGTGGGGACGGGTCTGTCACTGTATAACAGTGGGGTACAGTACTGGTGGGGACAGGTCTGTTGCTGTATAACACTGGGGTACAGGACTGGTGGGGACAGGTCTGTCCCTGTATAACACTGGGGTGCAGTACTGGTGGGGACAGGTCTGTCCCTGTATAACACTGGGGTACAGTACTGGTGGGGACAGGTCTGTCACTGTATAACACTGGGTACAGTACTGGTGGGGACGGGTTTGTCCCTGTATCACACTGGGGTACAGTACTGGTGGGGACAGGTCTGTCAGTGTATATCACTGGGGTACAGTACTGGTGGGGACAGGTCTGTCCCTGTATAACACTGGGGTACAGTACTGGCAGGGGAACGGGTCTGTTACTGTATAACACGGGTGCAGTACTGGTGGGGACAGGTCTGTCCCTGTATAACACTGGGGTACAGTACTAGGGGGGACGGGTCTGTCACTGTATAACACTGGGGTGCAGTACTGGTGGGGACAGGTCTGTCACTGTATAACACTGGGGTGCAGTACTGGTGGGGACAGGTCTGTCACTGTATAACACTGGGTTCAGTACTGGTGGGGACAGGTCTGTCCCTGTATAACACTGGGGTACAATACTGGTGGGGCCAGTTTTTCCCTGTATAACACTGGGGTACAGTACTGGTGGGGACGGGTCTGTCCCTGTATAACACTGGGGTACAGTACTGGTGGGGACGGGTCAGTCACTGTATAACATGGGGGTGCAGTACTGGTGGGACGGGTCTGTCACTGTATAACACTGGGGTACAGTACAGGTGGGGACGGGTCCTTCCCTGTATAACACCGGGGTACAGTACTGGTGGGGACTGGTCTGTCCCTGTATAACACCGGGGTACAGTACTGGGGGGGACGGGTCTGTCACTGTATAACACTGGGGTGCAGTACTGGTGGGGACAGGTCTGTCACTGTATAACACTGGGGTACAATACTGGTGGGGCCAGTTTTTCCCTGTATAACACTGGTGTACAGTACTGGTGGGGACGGGTCTGTCCCTGTATAACACTGGGGTACAGTACTGGTGGGACAGGTCTGTCCCTGTATAACACTGGGGTACAGTACTGGTGGGGACAGGTCTGTCACTGTATAACACTGGGGTACAGTACTGGTGGAGACAGGTCTGTCCCTGTATAACACTGGGGTACAGTACTGGTGGGGACAGGTCTGTCCCTGTATAACACTGGGGACAGTACTGGTGGGGACAGGTCTGTCCCTGTATAACACTGGGGTACAGTACTGGTGGGGGACGGGTCTGTCCCTGTATAACACTGGGGTGCAGTACTGGTGGGGACGGGTTTGTCCCTGTATAACACGGGTACAGTACAGGTGGGGACGGGTCTCTCACTGTATAACACTGGGGTACAGTACTGGTGGAGACAGGTCTGTCCCTGTATAACACTGGGGTACAGTACTGGTGGGGACAGGTCTGTCACTGTATAACAGTGGATAAAGTACTGGTGGGGACAGGTCTGTCCCTGTATAACACTGGGGTACAGTACTGGTGGGGACGGATTTGTCCCTGTATAACACTGGGGTACAGGACTGGTGGGGACGGGTCTGTCCCTGTATAACACTGGGGTTCAGTACTGATGGGGACAGGTCTGTCGCTGTATAACACTGGGTACAGTACTGGTGGGGACAGGTCTGTCACTGTATAACACTGGGGTACAGGACTGGTGGGGACAGGTCTGTCCCTGTATAACACTGGGGTGCAGTACTGGTGGGGACAGGTCTGTCCCTGTATAACACGGGGGTACAGTACTGGTGGGGACAGGTCTGTCACTGTATAACACTGGGGTACAGTACTGGTGGGGAGAGGTCTGTCCCTGTATAACACTGGGGTACAGTACTGGTGGGGACGGGTCTGTCACTGTATAACACTGGGGTACAGTACTGGTGGGGACGGGTCTGTCCCTGTATAACACTGGGGTACAGTACTGGTGGGGACGGGTCTGTCCCTGTATAACACTGGAGTTCAGTACTGGTGGGGACGGTCTGTCACTGTATAACACTGGGGTACAGCACTGGTGGTGATAGGTCTGTTCCTGTATAACACTGGGGTACAGTACTGGTGGGGACGGGTCTGTCACTGTATAACACTGGGGTACAGTACTGTTGGGGACGGGTCTGTCCCTGTATAACACTGGGGTACAATACTGGTGGGGACGGGTTTGTCCCTGTATAACACTGGTGTACAGTACTGGTGGGGACGGGTCTGTCCCTGTATAACACTGGGGTACAGTACTGGTGGGGACGGGTCAGTCACTGTATAACATGGGGGTGCAGTACTGGTGGGACGGGTCTGTCACTGTATAACACTGGGGTGCAGTACTGGTGGGGACAGGTCTGTCCCTGTATTACACTGGGGTGCAGTACTGGTGGGGACAGGTCTGTCCCTGTATAACACTGGGGTACAGTACTGGTGGGGACAGGTCTGTCCCTGTATAACACTGGTGTACCGTACTGGTGGGGACGTGTTTGTCCCTGTATAACACTGGTGTACCGTACTGGTGGGGACGTGTTTGTCCCTGTATAACACTGGGGTACAGTACTGGTGGGGACGGGTCTGTCCCTGTATAACACAGGAGTACAGTACTGGTGGGGACAGGTCTGTCGCTGTATTACACTGGGCTGCCGTTCTGGTGGGGACAGATCTGTCCTTGTCTAACATTGGGGTACAGTACTGGTGGGGACGGGTTTGTCCCTGTATAACACGGGTACAGTACAGGTGGGGATGGGTCTCTCACTGTATAACACTGGGGTACAGTACTGGTGGAGACAGATCTGTCCCTGTATAACACTGGGGTACAGTACTGGTGGGGACAGGTCTGTCCCTGTATAACACTGGGGGACAGTACTGGTGGGGACAGGTCTGTCCCTGTATAACACTGGGGTACAGTACTGGTGGGGGACGGGTCTGTCCCTGTATAACACTGGGGTACAGTACTGGTGGGGACGGGTTTGTCCCTGTATAACACGGGTACAGTACAGGTGGGGACGGGTCTCTCACTGTATAACACTGGGGTACAGTACTGGTGGAGACAGGTCTGTCCCTGTATAACACTGGGGTACAGTACTGGTGGGGACAGGTCTGTCACTGTATAACACTGGGGTACAGTACTGGTGGGGACAGGTCTGTCACTGTATAACACTGGGGTACAGTACTGGTGGGGACGGGTCTGTCCCTGTATAACACTGGGGTACAGTACTGGTGGGGACACGTCTGTCCCTGTATAACACGGGGGTACAGTACTGGTGGGGACATGTCTGTCCCTGTATAACACTGGGGTACAGTACTGGTGGGGACAGGTCTGTCCCTGTATAACGCTGGGGTACAGTACTGGTGGGGACAGGTCTGTACCTGTATAACACTGGGGTACAGTACTGGTGGGGACGGGTCTGTCCCTGTATAACGCTGGGGTACAGTACTGGTGGGGACGGGTCTGTCCCTGTATAACACTGGGGTACAGTACAGGTGGGGACGGGTCTCTCACTGTATAACACTGGGGTGCAGTACTGGTGGAGACAGGTCTGTCCCTGTATAACACTGGGGTACAGTACTGGTGGGGACAGGTCTGTCCCTGTATAACACTGGGGTACAGTACTGGTGGGGGACGGGTCTGTCCCTGTATAACACTGGGGTACAGTACTGGTGGGGACACGTCTGTCCCTGTATAACACTGGGGTACAGTACTGGTGGGGACGGGTCTGTCCCTGTATAACACTGGGGTACAGTACTGGTGGGGACAGGTCTGTCCCTGTATAACGCTGGGGTACAGTACTGGTGGGGACAGGTCTGTACCTGTATAACACTGGGGTACAGTACTGGTGGGGACAGGTCTGTCCCTGTATAACAGTGGGGTACTGTACTGGTGGGGACGGGTCTGATTGTGTATAACACTGTGGTACAGTACTGGTCGGGACAGGTCTGTCCCTGTATAACACTGGGCTACCGTACTGGTGGGGACGGGTCTGTCCCTGTATAACACTGGGGTACAGTACTGGTGGGACAGGTCTGTCGCTGTATAACACTGGGGTACAGTACTGGTGGGGACAGGTCGGTCACTGTATATCACTGGGATACAGTACTGGTGGGGACGGGTCTGTCCCTGTATAACGCTGGGGTACAGTACTGTTGGGGACGGGTCTGTCCCTGTATAACACTGGGGTACCGTACTGGTGTGGGACAGGTCTGTTCCTGTATAACACTGGGGTACAGTACTGGTGGGGACGGGTCTGTCACTGTATAACACTGGGGTACAGTTCTGGTGGGGACAGGTCTGTCCCTGTATAACACTGGGGTACAGTACTGGTGGGGACGGGTCTTTCAGTGTATAACACTGGGGTACAGTACTGGTGGGGACGGGTCTGTCCCTGTGTAATCACTGGGGTACAGTACTGGTGGGGACAGGTCTGTTGCTGTATTACACTGGGGTTCAGTGCTGGTGGGTACAGATCTGTCACTTTATAGCACTGGTGTACAGTACTGGTGGGGACGTGTCTTTCCCTGTATAACACTGGGGTACAGTACTGGTGGGGACAGGTCTGTCACTGTATTACACTGGGGTACAGTACTGGTGGGGACAGGTCTGTCACTGTATAACACTGTGGTACAGTACTGGGGGGGGGAACGGGTCTTTCCCTGTATAACACTGGGGTACAGTACTGGTGGGGACAGGTCTGTCACTGTATTACACTGGGGTTCAGTACTGGTGGGGATGGGTCTGTCCCTGTATAACACTGGGGTACAGTACTGGTGGGTACGGGTCAGTCACTGTATAACACTGGGGTGCAGTACTGGTGGGGACGGGTCTGTCACTGTATAACACTGGGGTACAGTTCAGGTGGGGACGGGTCTGTCCCTGTATAACACCGGGGTACAATACTGGTGGGGACAGGTCTGTCGCTGTATTACACTGGGGTGCAGTACTGGTGGGGACAGATCTGTCCCTGTGTAACACTGGGGTGCAGTACTGGTGGGGACAGGTCTGTCCCTGTATAACACTGGGGTACAGTACTGGTGGGGACGGCTCTGTGCCTGTATAACACTGGGGTACCGTACTGGTGGGGGACAGGTCTGTCCCTGTATAACACTGGGGGAACGTACTGGTGGGGGACAGGTCTGTCCCTGTATATCACTGGGGTAAAGTACTGGTGGGGACAGGTCTGTCCCTGTAAAACACTGGGTACAGTACTGGTGGGGACAGGTCTGTCCCTGTAAAACACTGGGGTACAGTCCTGGTGGGGACAGGTCTGTCGCTGTATAACACTGGGGTGCAGTACTGGTGGGGACGGGTCTGATTGTGTATAACACTGTGGTACAGTACTGGTCGGGACAGGTCTGTCCCTGTATAACACTGGGGTACAGTACTGGTGGGGACGGGTCTGTCCCTGTATAACACTGGGGTACAGTACTGGTGGGGACGGGTCTGTCACTGTATAACACTGGGGTACAGTACTGGTGGGGACAGATCTGTCCCTGTATAACACTGGGGTACAGTACTGGTGGGGACGGGTCTGTCCCTGTATAACACTGGGGTACAGTACTGGTGGGGACAGGTCTGTCACTGTATAACACTGGGGTGCAGTACTGGTGGGGACAGGTCTGTCCCTGTATAACACTGGGGTGCAGTACTGGTGGGGACAGGTCTGTCCCTGTATAATCACTGTTGTACAGTACTGGTGGGGACGGGTCTGTCACTGTATAACAGTGGGGTACAGTACTGGTGGGGACAGGTCTGTTGCTGTATTACACTTGGGTTCAGGTTTGGTGGGGACGGGTCTGTCACTATATGACACTGGGGTACAGTACTGGTGGGGTCGGGTCTGTCAGTGTATAACACTGGGGTACAGTACTGGTGGGGACAGGTCTGTCGCTGTATAACACTGGGGTACAGTACTGGTGGGGACGGGTCTGTCACTGTATAACACTGGGGTACAGTACTGGTGGGGACAGATCTGTCCCTGTATAACACTGGGGTACAGTACTGGTGGGGACGGGTCTCTCACTGTATAACACTGGGGTACAGGACTGGTGGGGACAGGTCTGTCCCTGTATAACACTGGGTGCAGTACTGGTGGGGACAGGTCTGTCCCTGTATAACACTGGGGTACAGTACTGGTGGGGACAGGTCTGTCACTGTATAACACTGGGGTACAGTACTGGTGGGGACGGGTTTGTCCCTGTATAACACTGGGTACAGTACTGGTGGGGACAGGTCTGTCAGTGTATATCACTGGGGTACAGTACTGGTGGGGACAGGTCTGTCCCTGTATAACACTGGGGTACAGTACTGGCAGGGGAACGGGTCTGTTACTGTATAACACGGGTGCAGTACTGGTGGGGACAGGTCTGTCACTGTATAACACTGGTGTTCAGTACTGGTGGGGACAGGTCTGTCCCTGTATAACACTGGGGTACAATACTGGTGGGGCCAGTTTTTCCCTGTATAACACTGGTGTACAGTACTGGTGGGGACGGGTCTGTCCCTGTATAACACTGGGGTACAGTACTGGTGGGGACGGGTCAGTCACTGTATAACATGGGGGTGCAGTACTGGTGGGGACATGTCTGTCACTGTATAACACTGGGGTACAGTACAGGTGGGGACGAGTCCTTCCCTGTATAACACCGGGGTACAGTACTGGTGGGGACAGGTCTGTCCCTGTATAACACTGGGGTACAGTACTGGTGGGGACAGGCCTGTCACTGTATTACACTGGGGTTCAGTACTGGTGGGGACATGTCTGTCCCTGTATAACACTGGGGTGCAGTACTTGGGGGGGAACGGGTCTGTTACTGTATAACACTGGGGTGCAGTGCTTGTGGGAACAGGTCTGTCCCTGTATAACACTGGGGTACAGTACTGGTGGGGACAGGTCTGTCCTTGTATAACACTGGGGTACAATACTGGTGGGGACGGGTCTGTCCTTGTATAACACTGGGGTACAATACTGGTGGGGACGAGTTTGTCCCTGTATAACACTGGGGTACAATACTGGTGGGGACGGGTTTGTCCCTGTATAACACTGGTGTACAGTACTGGTGGGGACGGGTCTGTCCCTGTATAACACTGGGGTACAGTACTGGTGGGGACGGGTCAGTCACTGTATAACATGGGGGTGCAGTACCGGTGGGGACGGGTCTTTCACTATAACACTGGGGTACAGTACTAGTGGGGACGGGTCTGTCCCTGTCTAACACCGGCGTACACTACTGGTGGGGACAGGTCTGTCGCTGTATTACACTGCGGTGCAGTACTGGTGGGGACGGGTCTGTCACTGTATAACACTGGGGTACAGTACTGGTGGGGACAGATCTGTCCCTGTATAACACTGGGGTGCAGTACTGGTGGGGACGGGTCTGTCCCTGTATAACACTGGGGTACAGTACTGGTGGGGAGAGGTCTGTCCCTGTATAATACTGGGGTACAGTACTGGTGGGGACGGGTCTGTCCCTGTATAACACTGGGGTACCGTACTGGTGTGGGACAGGTCTGTCCCTGTATAACACTGGGGTACCGTACTGGTGGGGGACAGGTCTGTTCCTGGATAACACTGGGGTAAAGTACTGGTGGGGACAGGTCTGTCCCTGTATAACACTGGGGTACAGTACTGGTGGGGACGGGTCTGTCACTGTATAACAGTGGGGTACAGTTCTGGTGGGGACAGGTCTGTCCCTGTATAACACTGGGGTACAGTACTGGTGGGGACGGGTCTGTCAGTGTATAACACTGGGGTACAGTACTGGTGGGGACGGGTCTGTCACTGCATAACACTGGGGTACAGTACTGGTGGGGACGGGTCTGTCACTGTATAACACTGGGGTACAGTTCTGGTGGGGACAGGTCTGTCACTTTATAGCACTGGTGTACAGTACTGGTGGGGACGGGTCTGTCCCTGTGTAATCACTGGGGTACAGTACTGGTGGGGACAGGTCTGTTGCTGTATAACACTGGGGTACAGTACTGGTGGGGACGGGTCTGTCACTGTATAACACTGGGGTACAGTACTGGTGGGGACGGGTCTGTCGCTGTATAACACTGGGGTACCGTACTGGTGGGGACAGATCTGTCACTTTATAGCACTGGTGTACAGTACTGGTGGGGACGTGTCTTTCCCTGTATAACACTGGGGTACAGTACTGGTGGGGACGGGTCTGTCCCTGTATAACACTGGGGTACAGTTCAGGTGGGGACGGGTCTGTCCCTGTATAACACCGGGGTACAGTACTGGTGGGTACGGGTCAGTCACTGTATAACACTGGGGTGCAGTACTGGTGGGGACGGGTCTGTCACTGTATAACACTGGGGTACAGTTCAGGTGGGGACGGGTCTGTCCCTGTATAACACCGGGGTACAGTACTGGTGGGGACAGGTCTGTCGCTGTATTACACTGGGGTGCAGTACTGGTGGGGACAGATCTGTCCCTGTATAACACTGGGGTGCAGTACTGGTGGGGATGGGTCTGTCCCTGTATAACACTGGGGTACAGTACTGGTGGGGACGGCTCTGTGCCTGTATAACACTGGGGTACCGTACTGGTGGGGGACAGGTCTGTCCCTGTAAAACACTGGGGGAACGTACTGGTGGGGGACAGGTCTGTCCCTGTATATCACTGGGGTAAAGTACTGGTGGGGACAGGTCTGTCCCTGTAAAACACTGGGGTACAGTACTGGTGGGGACAGGTCTGTCCCTGTAAAACACTGGGGTACTGTACTGGTGGGGACAGGTCTGTCGCTGTATAACACTGGGGTGCAGTACTGGTGGGGACGGGTCTGATTGTGTATAACACTGTGGTACAGTACTGGTCGGGACAGGTCTGTCCCTGTATAACACTGGGATACAGTACTGGTGGGGACGGGTCTGTCCCTGTATAACACTGGGGTACAGTACTGGTGGGGACGGGTCTGTCACTGTATAACACTGGGGTACAGTACTGGTGGGGACAGATCTGTCCCTGTATAACACTGGGGTGCAGTACTGGTGGGGACGGGTCTGATTGTGTATAACACTGTGGTACAGTACTGGTCGGGACAGGTCTGTCCCTGTATAACACTGGGATACAGTACTGGTGGGGACGGGTCTGTCCCTGTATAACACTGGGGTACAGTACTGGTGGGGACGGGTCTGTCACTGTATAACACTGGGGTACAGTACTGGTGGGGACAGATCTGTCCCTGTATAACACTGGGGTACAGTACTGTTGGGGACGGGTCTGTCCCTGTATAACACTGGGGTGCAGTACTGGTGGGGACAGGTCTGTCCCTGTATAACACTGGGTGCAGTACTGGTGGGGACAGGTCTGTCCCTGTACAACACTGGGGTGCAGTACTGGTGGGGACAGGTCTGTCCCTGTATAACACTGGGGTACAGTACTGGTGGGGGACGGGTCTGTCCCTGTACAACACTGGGGTACAGTACTGGTGGGGGAACGGGTCTGTCCCTGTATAACACTGGGGTACAGTACTGGTGGGGGAACGGTCTGTCCCTGTATAACACTGGGGTACAGTACTGGTGGGGACGGGTCTGTCCCTGTATAACACTGGGGTACAGTACTGGTGGGGACGGGTCTGTTCCTGTATAACACTGGGGTACAGTACTGGTGGGGACGGGTCTGTCCCTGTTTAACACTGGGGTACAGTACTGGTGGGGACGGGTCTGTCCCTGTTTAACACTGGGGTACAGTACTGGTGGGGACGGGTCTGTCCCTGTTTAACACTGGGGTACAGTACTGGTGGGGACGGGTCTGTCCCTGTATAACACTGGGGTACAGTACTGGTGGGGACAGGTCTGTCCCTGTATAACACTGGGGTACAGTACTGGTGGGGGACGGGTCTGTCCCTGTATAACACTGGGGTACAGTACTGGTGGGGACAGGTCTGTCCCTGTATAACACTGGGGTACAGTACTGGTAAGGGACGGGTCTGTCCCTGTATAACACTGGGGTACAGTACTGGTGGGGACGGGTCTGTCCCTGTATAACACTGGGGTACAGTACTGGTGGCGACGGGTCTGTCCCTGTATAACACTGGGGTACAGTACTGGTGGGGACGGGTCTGTCCCTGTATAACACTGGGGTACAGTACTGGTGGGGACGGGTCTGTCCCTGTATAACGCTGGGGTACAGTTCTGGTGGGGACCGGTCTGTCACTGTATAACGCTGGGGTACAGTACTGGTGGGGACGGTCTGTTCCTGTATAACACTGGGGTACAGTACTGGTGGGTTCGGGTCTGTCCCTGTATAACACTGGGGTACAGTACTGGTGGGACGGGTCTGTCCCTGTATAACGCTGGGGTACAGTTCTGGTGGGGACCGGTCTGTCACTGTATAACGCTGGGGTACAGTACTGGTGGGGAAGGGTCTGTCCCTGTATAACACTGGGTACAGTACTGGTGGGGACAGGTCTGTCCCTTTATAACACTGGGGTACAGTACTGGTGGGGGCGGGTCTGTCCCTGTATAACACTGGGTACAGTACTGGTGGGGACAGGTTGGTCACTGTATGACGCTGGGATACAGTACTGGTGTGGACGGGTCTGTCCCTGTATAACGCTGGGGTACAGTACTGTTGGGGACGGGTCTGTCCCTTTATAACCCTGGGGTACCGTACTGGTGGGGGACAGGTCTGTCCCTGTATAACGCTGGTGTACAGTACTTGTGGGGACAGGTCTGTCCTTGTATAACACTGGGGTACAGTACTGGTGGGGACAGGTCTGTCCCTGTATAACACTGGGGTACAGTACTGGTGGGGACAGGTCTGTCCCTGTATAACACTGGGGTACAGTACTGGTGGGGACAGGTCTGTCCCTGTATAACACTGGGGTACAGTACTGGTGGGGACAGGTCTGTCCCTGTATAACACTGGGGTACAGTACTGGTGGGGACTGTTCTCTCTCTTTTTCACTTCGGAGTACCGTCCTGTTAAACGCTGCCTTGTCGTCCTGCCCCAGGTCAGCTGAGAGCGTGATTGACGCCTGGCGATCCGACTTGGCCTTTCCAGTCCGGTGACTCCCTTCCCACCTTTTTCAGGATCGTCTTCCCGGAACGTGGAGTCACCCCTCCTTCCCCGCTCCCCAGGTTCGAGGCCAGGGTAAGTCAGAGGGCCTCCCTTCCCAGGAGGTGCGTGAATCCTGCGGGATTGGTGCTGTCCTGCTGCTGTTTGTTGGTCGGTCGCTGGTGAGGAAATCATGCCCTGTGATTTCCAGCCCACGTTTGACCCACGTACAGTGCTGTTCGGGTCTCGCTGGGCACAGGGGTGATGTCTCCGTAGAGTTCAGGGCACGTTTGTCCCAGGTTCGGGTGACCGTGTTCCTCCCGGGATTCCTCTGACGCGCAGCCATGTTCCCAGGGAGGTGTGGCGATCCGCAGCTTCTCTCAGTCGGCACTCCTGGAAACGTAGGTCTCTTCCCATCTCTTCCCGGACTGGAGCCGAAACCCCAAGTCAGGCAGTGTCTGTGGAGAGAGCCAGACGTCTGTCTCTGAGCACTGTCTTATCCCTGTGCTGTCCCTGTCCAGGGAGTGGGGACAGTGTAGAGGGAGCCTTCCTCTGTACCTAACCCCCCTGTCCCTGGGAGTGGGGGATGGTGCAGAGGGAGCTTTACTCTGTATCTAACCCCCTGTCCCTGGGAGTGGGGGGGCACAGTGTAGAGGGAGCTTTACTCTGTATCTAAGCCCCTGTCCCTGGGAGTGGGGGGACAGTGTAGAGGGAGCTTTGCTCTGCATCTAACCCCCTGTCCCTGGGAGTGTAGAGGGAGCTTTACTCTGTATCTAACCCCCTGTCCCTAGGAGTGGGGGGGGGCACAGTGTAGAGGGAGCTTTACTCTGTATCTAACCCCCTGTCCCTGGGAGTGGGGGGACAGTGTAGAGGGAGCTTTACTCTGTATCTAACGCCCTGTCCCCAGTAGTGGGGGGACAGTGTAGAGGAAGCTTTACTCTGTATCTAACCCCCCTGTCCCTGGGAGTGGGGGGGCACAGTGTAGAGGGAGCTTTACTCTGTATCTAACCCCCTGTCCCTGGGAGTGGGGGACAGTGTAGAGGGAGCTTTACTCTGTATCTAACCCCCTGTCCCTGGGAGTTGGGGGACAGTGTAGAGGGAGCTTTACTCTGTATCTAAACCTCTGTCCCTGGAAGTGGGGGGGCACAGTGTAGAGGAAGCTTTACTCTGTATCTAAGCCCCTGTCCCTGGGAGTGGGGGGACAGTGTAGAGGGAGCTTTACTCTGTATCTAAGCCCCTGTCCCTGGGAGTGGGGAACAGTGTAGAGGGAGCTTTACTCTGTATCTAACCCCCTGTCCCTGGGAGTGGGGGGACAGTGTAGAGGGAGCTTTACTCTGTATCTAAACCTCTGTCCCTGGGAGTGGGGGAACAGTGTAGAGGGAGCTTTACTCTGTATCTAACCCCCTGTCCCTGGGAGTGGGGGGACAGTCGCAGCCCTCACTGGGAGGGGTGTGGGAGTGTCCCGCTCACCACCACCAACCCCCCCCCCCACCCCATTCCCACCTGACTGATCGGAGATGGGGGACACACTTTGAGGGAGTGCGACCAGCTGTCCCTGGGCCGTGAAACAAACAGGTCAGAACCCAGTTGCATTTGCCTGGCGCCTGTGGCAGCACCAGAGGAGGCTGCCGTGTATTGGTGATGTCGTCAGGGAGGTGGGGTCCAGAGCAGAGATCAGGGTCAAGGGGCTTTGTGACACAAGGTCATTTCTCTATTTCTCTCTCTCTCTCTCTCTGTCTCTCTGTATCTTTCGGTCTCTGCCCATCTCTATCTCTTATCTCCCACCATCTCCCTGTCTCTGTCTCCCGCCCCCCCCGCCCCCCCCCCGGCCCTCTCTCCCTCTCTCTCTCTCTCTCTCTCTCTCTCTCTCTCCCTCTTTGTCTTTCTCTCTCCCCCTCTCTCTTTCTCTTCCCCCCTCTCTCTCTCTTCCCCCCTCTCCCCCCCCCCCCCCTCCCTCCCCCCCTCTCCCTCCCCCCCTCTCCCTTCCCCCCCTCCCTCTCTCCCCCTTTCTCTCTCTCCCCCTCTCTCTCCCCCCCTCCCCTCTCTCTCTTTCCCTCTCTCTCTCTCCCTCCCCTCTCTCTCTTTCCCTCTCTCTCTCTCCCCTTTCGCTCTCTCTCCCCTTTCTCTCTCTTTCCCCCCTCTCTCTCCCCTCGCGCTCGCTCGCTCGCTCTCTCTCTCTCTCTCTCTCTCCCCTTTCTCTCTCTCCCCCCCTCCCTCTCCCCTCGCGCTCGCTCGCTCTCTCTCTCGCTCTCTCTCTCTCTCTCTCTCTCTCTCTCCCTCTCTCTTTCTCTCTCTTTCCCCCCTCTCTCTCTCTCTCTCCCCTCACTCTCTCTCCCCTCGCGCTCGCTCACTCGCTCGCTCTCTCTCTCTCTCTCCCCCCCCCCTCCCTTCCCCCACTTTCTTTCAGGAAGACTCCATCGTCCCCCTCCCTCACCGCCGGCTGCTTGTTTTTGATGTGGAGAGGGTCTCACTTTCCCTGTGAAACCCACACCCGTCCTCCACACTTCATCAGGTAAGTCCGGTCCGGTGCCTCACACCTTCCATCCCGGCATCTTTCTGCCTGGTTCGGCCCAACCGTGGAATCCCCACTGGGCGGAATGCGGCCACTCAGCCCATCGGATCCATGCTGACCCTCGAGGAAACATCCCACCCAGGCTCACTCTCAGGGCATCTCTGTAACCCCATGGCCAATCCACCCTAACCCGCACATCCCTGGGCACTACGGGGACAATTTAGCACGGCCAATCCACCCTAACCTGCACATCCCTGGGCACTACGGGGACAATTTAGCACGGCCAATCCACCCCAACCTGCACATCCCTGGGCACTACGGGGACAATTTAGCACAGCCAATCCACCCTAACCTGCACATCCCTGGACACTACGGGGACAATTTAGCACGGCCAATCCACCCTAACCTGCACATCCCTGGGCACTACGGGACAATTTAGCACGGCCAATCCACCCTAACCTGCACATCCCTGGGCACTACGGGACAATTTAGCATGGCCAATCCACCCTAACCTGCACATCTTTGGACTGTGGGAGGAAACCGGAGCACCCGGAGGAAACCCACGCAGACAAGGGGGAGAACGTGCAAACTCCACACAGTCAATCGACCCTCCACACACAGGGTGGGGTCGAATGCAGGTCCCTGGTGCCGTGAGGCAGCTGTGCTAACCACTGAGCCACCGTGCCTGGGGCTGTTTTCCCTGGAGCGTTGGAGGCTGAGGGGTGACCTTATAGAGGTTTATAAAATCATGGGGGTGTGGATAGGGTAAATAGACAAGGTCTTTCCCCCCTGGGGTGGGGGAGCCCAGAACTAGAGGGGGGTAGGTTTAAGGTGAGAGGGGAGGAAAGGGACCTGAGGGGTAACTTTTCCCCCCAGAGGGTGGTGCGTGTGTGGAACGAGCTGCCAGAGGAAGTGGTGGGGGCTGGTACAATGACAACATTTAAAAGGATGGTGGGGGGACATGGATAGGAAGGGGTTAGGGGGAGATGGGGAGTAACTTGAGGACTGCAGCTGCTGGAGAAGCACAGCGTCCGAGGGGCAGCAGAGTCGACCTTTCGGGACTTCAGCGTTCGTGGGGGTGGGTGGGGGGGGGGATTATGCAGCAAACACAGGGGCCAGTTGAGTCCAGGAAGTGGTCGGGCTGTGCCCGGCGCTGTTCCTGCGCGGCGAGACCGTGTTGTCGGTGCAGCTGGGTATCGGGGCACACCCGCTCCAGTGCCAGTCCACTGTGCGCTGGCAGTCTGCGTGAGGGAATGTCTTGCCCTGGGGGCTGTGGGGCGGTGGTTTGTGCACAGCTCGCGCGACGACTTGCAGAACCGGTTTCCCCCGGGGGCTATATTTGGAGCCGCTGAGAGCTTCCTGTGTTGCGCAAGTTCAGAGGGAGTAGGTCGGCCTACGAGAGAGAGCGAGAGAGAGAGAGACAGACAGACAGAGTGTTTGTGGGAAACGAGTGACAGAGGAGTCCCGTTTGAGATCTCCCAGGCAGTAGCTGTTCCTAAGACCCACCCCTTTCTCTCCTAGGGAGTCAAAGCTGTCCCCCCACTCTGAGGGGGAAAAGCAGTCATTTCACTCTGACCAGCAGCTCCCTGCCTGACAGTGATGTGCAGTCAATACGCCAGCTCTGAGGGCCACCCCCACCCTGTGCTGTCATGTGTCCACTTACTGGCGCCACCAACGTCGCCCGTCCCAGCCAAGGAGGCAGGGGAGTTGGCTCCGAGATGGTCTCAAACCCAGAGCCAGTCCCCTGAAGGATATCACGCTGAGGGGGAGTGGGGGGGCTAGGTGAGGGTCAGTGCTGAGGGAGCGGGCCCTGTGGGAGGGTCAGTGCTGAGGGAGCGTGTGCTCTGGGAGGGTCAGTGCTGAGGGAGCGGGGGCTGTGGGAGGGTCAGTGCTGAGGGAGGGTCAGTGCTGAGGGAGCGTGTGCTCTGGGAGGGTCAGTGCTGAGGGAGCGGGGGCTGTGGGAGGGTCAGCGCTGAGGGAGCGGGCGCTGTGGGAGGGTCAGTGCTGAGGGAGTGGGTGCTGTGGGAGGGTCAGTGCTGAGGGAGCGGGTGCTGTGGGAGGGTCAGTGCTGAGGGAGCGGGTGCTGTGGGAGGGTCAGTGCTGAGCGAGTGGGGGCTGTGGGAGGGTCAGTGCTGAGGGAGCGGGTGCTCTGGGAGGGTCAGCGCTGAGGGAGCTGGTGCTGTGGGAGGTTCAGCAGTAAGGGGACGGTCAGTGCTGAGGGAGTGGGTGCTGTGGGAGGGTCAGTGCTGAGGGAGCGGGCGCTGTGGGAGGGTCAGCGCTGAGGGAGCGGGCACTGTGGGAGGGTCAGCGCTGAGGGAGCGGGCACTGTGGGAGGGTCAGCGCTGAGGGAGCGGGCGCTGTGGGAGGGTCAGCGCTGAGGGAAAGGGCGCTGTGGGAGGGTCAGCGCTGAGGGAGTGGGTGCTGTGGGAGGGTCAGCGCTGACGGAGCGGGCACTGTGGGAGGGTCAGTGCTGAGGGAGTGGGTGCTCTGGGAGGGTCAGCGCTGAGGGAGCTGGTGCTGTGGGAGGTTCAGCAGTAAGGGGATGGTCAGTGCTGAGGGAGCGGGTGCTGTGGGAGGGTCAGTGCTAAGGGAGCGGGTGCTTTGGGAGGGTCAGTGTTGAGGGAGCGGGCGCTGTGGGAGGGCCAGCGCTGAGGGAGCGGGCGCTGTGGGAGGGTCAGCGCTGAGGGAGCGGGCGCTGAGGGAGTGGGTGCTGTGGGAGGGTCAGCGCTGAGGGAGCGGGCGCTGCGGGAGGGTCAGTGCTAAGGGAGCGGGTGCTCTGGGAGGGTCAGCGCTGAGGGAGTGGGTGCTCTGGGAGGGTCAGCGCTGAGGGAGCTGGTGCTGTGTGAGGGTCAGTGCTGAGGGAGCTGGTGCTGTGGGAGGGTCAGTGCTGAGGGAGCGGGTGCTGTGGGAGGGTCAGTGCTGAGGGAGCGGGTGCTGTGGGAGGGTCAGCGCTGAGGGAGCGGGTGCTGTGGGAGGGTCAGCGCTGAGGGAGCGGGCGCTGTGGGAGGGTCAGCGCTGAGGGAGTGGGTGCTGTGGGAGGGTCAGTGCTGAGGGAGCGGGTGCTGTGGGAGGGTCAGTGCTGAGGGAGTGGGCGCTGTGGTAGGAATTATCTCTGGTGCTGGTTTGAAACCAGGCCCCAGTGTGTATGCGATCACTGAATCTGTCGAAAGGGGGTGACACCGAAATGTTGGTTCACCCAATATTCGGCGGGAGAGCCTATGTCACCGATGTATCCCCTGCCTGTGTGTGGGATCTTGCAGTGTTTGTGTGTGTGTCAGATAGTTCCCCACCGTGCGCTGGAATGCTATTATGTCAGAGGTGCTGGAGTTCAGCCGAGCATTCCTAATGAGCCCAGCTACCTCGGGGGAGGGAGGGAGGGAGGGAGTGTTGGAGCCCAGCCGGGCATTTCTAATGAGCCCAGCTCCCTCGGGGGTCATGGAAGGGAGGGAGTGTTGGAGCCCAGCCGGGCATTCCTAATGACCCCAGCTACCTCGGGGGGTGGGATGGAGGGAGTGTTGGAGCCCAGCTAGACATTCGTAATGAGCCCAGCTACCTCGGGGCATGGGAGGGAGTGTTGGAGCCCAGCCGGGCATTCCTAATGAGCCCAGCTCCCTCGGGGGTGGGAGGGAGGGAGTGTTGGAGCCCAGCTGGACATTCGTAATGAGCCCAACTACCTCGGCGGGTGGAGGGAGTTTTGTAAGTCAGCCGGGCATTCCTAATGAGCCCAGCTACCTTGGCGGGTGGGAGGGAGTGTTGGAGTACAGCCGGGCATTCCTAATGAGCCCAGCTACCTCGGGGGGTGGGAGGGAGTGTTGGAGCCCAGCCGGGCATTCCTAATGAGCCCAGCTCCCTCAGCGGTGACTTTGTTGCCATTACTCCACAGCCTGCACCCCCGGCCCATCGGGAGTTGAGCGGACGCGGTCCGGATGAAGAGGGGGGCGGCGTCGTCCCCGGCTCTGACCAATGGCTTCAGCCTGCCCAGCCTGACCATCAGCGGAGCTACGGCATCACCGGCTGGCACCGTGGAGACGCCCGCCCGCCGCAGCCCGGGCGATATGGCACGGGCCACGGGCACCGTTCGTGTCTACCTCCCCAACAAGCAACGCACCGTGGTGAGTCCTGCACAGGCGGCCATGTTGGCGCCACACCGAGGGGGTGCGCCAATCTCTGCTTGACCTCTCTCCCAACTCGCGCGTCCCCCACACCTTCCGCCATCTTGTGCGCAGGCAGAGTCGGTCCCGCTGCCCTCACACAGTAAAGCTCCCTCAACACTGTCCCCCCACTCCCAGGGACAGGGGGTTAGACACAGAGTAAAGCTCCCTCTACACTGTCCCCCACTCCCAGGGACAGGGGGTTAGATACAGAGTAAGGCTCCCTCTCCAGTGTCCCCCACACCCAGGGACAGGGGTTAGATACAGAGTAAAGCTCTGTCTACACTGTCCCCCCACTCCCAGGGACAGGGGGTTAGATACAGAGTAAAGCTACCTCTACACTGTCCCCCCACTCCCAGGGAGAGGGGTGTTAGATACAGAGTAAAGCTCCCTCTACACTGTACCCCAACAAACCTCCCAGGGACAGGGTACACCCAGAGCTGTTAAGTGCACAATAACGCACGTTCACACCGGACTGAGGCAGGGAGGGGGGGACAGCCCTGTGTGATATCCCCCTGCCAATGCCGATACTCCCAGCCCCTGCCCTGTGTGATATCCCCCTGCCAATGCTGATACTCCCAGCCCCTGCCCTGTGTGATATCCCCCTGCCAATGCTGATACTCCCAGCCCCTGCCCTGTGTGATATCCCCCTGCCAATGCTGATACTCCCAGCCCCTGCCCTGTGTGATATCCCCCTGCCAATGCCGATACTCCCAGTCCCCGCCCTGTGTGATATCCCCCTGCCAATGCTGATACTCCCAGCCCCTGCCCTGTGTGATATCCCCCTGCCAATGCTGATACTCCCAGTCCCCGCCCTGTGTGATATCCCCCTGCCAATGCCGATACTCCCAGTCCCCGCCCTGTGTGATATCCCCCTGCCAATGCTGATACTCCCAGCCCCTGCCCTGTGTGATATCCCCCTGCCAATGCCGATACTCCCAGCCCCTGCCCTGTGTGATATCCCCCTGCCAATGCTGATACTCCCAGCCCCTGCCCTGTGTGATATCCCCCTGCCAATGCCGATACTCCCAGTCCCCGCCCTGTGTGATATCCCCCTGCCAATGCCGATACTCCCAGCCCCTGCCCTGTGTGATATCCCCCTGCCAATGCCGATACTCCCAGCCCCTGCCCTGTGTGATATCCCCCTGCCAATGCTGATACTCCCAGCCCCTGCCCTGTGTGATATCCCCCTGCCAATGCCGATACTCCCAGCCCCTGCCCTGTGTGATATCCCCCTGCCAATGCGGATACTCCCAGTCCCCGCCCTGTGTGATATCCCCCTGCCAATGCTGATACTCCCAGCCCCTGCCCTGTGTGATATCCCCCTGCCAATGCTGATACCCCCAGTCCCCGCCCTGTGTGATATCCCCCTGCCAATGCTGATACTCCCAGCCCCTGCCCTGTGTGATATCCCCCTGCCAATGCTGATACTCCCAGCCCCTGCCCTGTGTGATATCCCCCTGCCAATGCTGATACTCCCAGCCCCTGCCCTGTGTGATATCCCCCTGCCAATGCGGATACTCCCAGCCCCTGCCCTGTGTGATATCCCCCTGCCAATGCTGATACTCCCAGCCCCTGCCCTGTGTGATATCCCCCTGCCAATGCTGATACTCCCAGCCCCTGCCCTGTGTGATATCCCCCTGCCAATGCTGATACTCCCAGCCCCTGCCCTGTGTGATATCCCCCTGCCAATGCTGATACTCCCAGCCCCTGCCCTGTGAGATATCCCCCTGCCAATGCGGATACTCCCGGTCTCCGGCCTCCTGACTGAGGACTCGCCCTGACCCTGTGCTGTAATTCCTGACAGGTGAACGTGCGGGCCGGAATGACGGTGAATGACAGCTTGGACAAGGCCCTGAAAGTCCGAGGGTTATCCCAGAAGTGCTGTGCGGTCTACCGCTTCATCGACGGGTGGGTACAATGCCAGCACAGCCACGGGCACAGGAGGGCATGGAGGGGCATCTGTGATACAAACGGGGCAGGAAGCTCGCTCTGCCAGTGGGCATGTGAGAGAGAGGGTGGCAGGGCAGGGGTGTGTGTGTGAGAGAGAGGGGGACAGGGCGGGT
>NW_026869178.1:128433-231921 GCF_020745735.1 Hemiscyllium ocellatum | reverse complement strand
CCCCCGTCTCTGTTCCCCCTCCCCCCGTCTCTGCTCCCCCTCCCCCCGTCTCTGTTCCCCTCCCCCCCGTCTCTGTTCCCTCCCCCCCGTCTCTGTTCCCCCTCCCCCCGTCTCTGTTGCCCCCCCCTGACACGGACTCCTTGCGGTTCGCGACCCCTGACCCTGAACCATCTTCCCATAATCCTCCCCAAGGCGAACCAGGCCCAGTGGCTGGGCCCTGAATGTTACCGGGCGGCCATCGGTCAAGGGGTTGCCAGGGTCAAGGGTCATGGCGACCCGGTGCACCCTCTTTCCTGTCTCCCCCCCCCCCCCCCCCTCCTGTCTTCCCCCACCCCGGGGGGGAGTGTGTTAGAGACACACCCGTCCACTCTCCTGTCCCCCCAGGGGTGGGGGGGATGTGTTTGCGGGTTTTCCTTCACCCCCCCCCCCTCAGACATCTTCCTGCACGAGGGGCTGACGGTAAAGATCGGTGACTTTGGCTTGGCGACGGTGAAATCCCGGTGGAGTGGCTCCCAGCAGGTGGAGCAACCGAGTGGCTCCATTCTCTGGATGGTGAGTACAGCGAGGGGGGGGTTGGGGGGGGGGGGGGGGGGGGCTCTGTGCGTCTCCGGGGAACACCCACCTGCGTGTTTCCGGCCTCTCCGACTGGGAGTCGAGGCATGGCCTCAGTCAGACAGGTGGGAGGGGAGAGTGTCGCAGAGGGAGCTGGGAGAGAGAGAGAGTCGGGGAAGGGGAGGGAGGGAGGGAATCGAAGAAGGGAGAAGAGGGAGTTAGGGGATGTAGAGGATCCTGGGAAAGAGTTGGGGGTGCAGAGGGATCTGGGAGAGAGAATTGAGGGTGTAGAGGGATCTGGGAGAGAGAGAGGGAGCTGGGATAGAGAGAGAGTCGGGGAAGGGGAGGGAGGGAATCGAAGAAGAGAGAAGAGGGAGTTAGGGGATGTAGAGGATCCTGGGAAAGAGTTGGGGGTGCAGAGGGATCTGGGAGAGAGAATCGAGGGGGTAGGGGGATCTGGGAGAGAGCATCGAGGGTGTAGAGGGATCTGGGAGAGAGCGTCGAGGGTGTAGAGGGATCTGGGAGAGAGAGTGTGTCAGGGGAAGGGGCTGGGATAGTGTGTGTCGGGGGGTGTAGAGGAGGTTGGGAGGGAGAGGGAGCTGGGAGAGTTAGGGGGTGTAAAAAGAGCTGGGAGTGTGTGTCAGGAGGTGTAGAGGGAGCTGGGAGAGTGTGTCAGGGAGGGAGAGGGAGTTTGGAGTGTGTTAGGATGTAGAGGGAACTGGGAGTGTGTGTCAGGAGGTGTAGAAGGAGCTGGGAGTGTGTTGGGATGTAGAGGGAGTTGGGAGTGTGTCAGAGGGTGTAGAGGGAGCTGGAGGGGAGAGAGTGTTGGGGGTGTAGAGAAAGCTGGGATAGAGGGAGTCGGGAATGTAGAGGGAGCTGGGTCAGAAAGCACAAAGACCCCCAGGGAGGGGCGGAGACAAGGAGAAACTACATTTGGATAGCGCCGACCTGCAGGGGACCATTGGGCTGCCCCTTCAATTCTCAGGGCAATACCTCACACCAAACCCCTCACCTCCCCCCCCCACCCACTGCCCCTCCCCCCTGCCCCTCACCCTCTTCCCCTCACCTCCCCTCACCTCCTCCCCTCCCTCCCTCCTCCCTCCCCCCCCCCCCCCCCCCACATCATTCCTCAATTCTTCCCTCCCTCACCCCCTGGCCTCCCTCCCACACCTCCTCCCTCCCCTCCCCTGCCCTGCCCTGGATGCGTTGCCCCTGGCGTTGCCGTTGACTCCTCTCTCTCTCTCCCCCCCCCCACTCTTCCCCTCTCTCTCCCCCCCTCCCCCCTCTCCCCCCCCCTCTCTCTCTCCCCCCACGTCTCTCTCTCCTCCCCCTCTCTCTCTCCTCCCCCTCTCTCTCTCTCTCCCACCTCTCTCTCTCTCTCCCCGCCCCCCCCCCGGTCTCTCTCTCTCTCTCCCCCCCGTCTCTCTGTCCCCCGCGTCTCTCCCTCCCCCCCCCCCGTGTTCCCAGGCCCCTGAGGTAATCCGGATGCAGGACCACAATCCGTACAGTTTCCAGTCGGATGTTTATGCCTACGGGGTGGTGCTGTATGAGCTCATGACCGGCACCTTACCCTACTCCCACATCAACAACCGTGACCAGGTACAGGGAGCCCGACAGGGGGCGGGGTACAGGGAGCCCGACGGGGGGCTGGGTACGGGGAGCCCGACAGGGGGCGGGGTACAGGGAGCCCGACAGGGGACGGGGTACAGGGAGCCCGACAGGGGGTGGGGTACGGGGAGCCCGACGCGGGGCTGGGTACGGGGAGCCCGACGCGGGGCTGGGTACGGGGAGCCCGACGCGGGGCGGGGTACAGGGAGCCCGACAGGGGGCAGGGTACAGGGAGCCCGACGCGGGGCGGGGTACAGGGAGCCCGACGCGGGGCTGGGTACGGGGAGCCCGACGGGGGGGCTGGGTAGGGGGAGCCCGACATGGGGCGGGGTACAGGGAGCTCGACGGGGGGCTGGGTGCAGGGAGCCCGACGCGGGACTGGGTACAGGGAGCCCAACGGGGTGCTGGGTAGGGGAGCCCGACGGGGGGGGCTGGGTAGGGGGAGCCCAACGGGGGGCTGGGTGGAGGGAGCCCGACAGGGGTGCTGGGTAGAGGGAGCCCGACGCAGCCTGGAGTGTTGGGGGGCAATGGGGAGGCAGCCCGGTCTGACTCTCTCTCCCTCGGGGTCCCTCCTGCAAGATCATCTTCATGGTGGGTACAGGGAGCCTGACGCTGCGCTGGGTACAGGGAGCCTGACGCAGCCCTCGGGGGGCAGGGTGATGGGGGGGTGGTGAGGGGTGGAGGGAGGGAGGTGCCATGGCTCCCCCGGTCTGACTCTCTCTACCCCCGGTCTGACTCTCTCTACCCCCGGGGGTCCCTCCTGCAGATCATCTTCATGGTGGGTACAGGGAGCCTGACGCTGCGCTGGGTACAGGGAGCCTGACACCGCCCTTGGGGGGGCAGGGTGATAGGGAGGGGTGAGGGGTGGAGGGAGGGAGGCGCCATGGCTCCCCCGGTCTGACTCTCTCTACCCCCGGGGATCCCTCCTGCAGATCATCTTCATGGTGGGTACAGGGAGCCTGACGCCGCCCTTGGGGGGGCAGGGTGATGGGGAGGGGTGAGGGGTGGAGGGAGGGAGGCGCCATGGCTCCCCCGGTGTGACTCTCTCTACCCCCGGGATCCCTCCTGCAGATCATCTTCATGGTGGGTACAGGGAGCCTGACGCTGCGCTGGGTACAGGGAGCCTGACGCAGCCCTCGGGGGGCAGGGTGATGGGGGGGGGGTGAGGGAGGGAGGCGCCATGGCTCCCCCGGTCTGACTCTCTCTACCCCCGGGGGTCCCTCCTGCAGATCATCTTCATGGTGGGCCGCGGTTACCTGACCCCTGACCTCAGTAAGATTTACCGGAGTTGTCCCAAATCCATGAAGCAACTGCTGGCCGACTGCATCAAGGTCAAACGGGAGGAGCGGCCCATGTTCTTCCAGGTGAGGCATCGCGACCCCCCCCCCCACCCTCCCCTTCCCGCACCCGATCCCGGGATCGTCGGGAACATCCTGCCCGTTCCACACCCCACCGCCCTGGTGGAATCTTCTCGGTCTCTGTCCCGATCCCACCCTCTCTCTCTCTCTCTCGTTCCTCTGAATATAGTCCCACACCGATCCGGGGTCTCTCTCTCTCTCTCATTCCCGTCATCCCGGAACCGGATTGGGGAACGGAGACGGGAGCTGCTCTCGGTATTTCTGGCAGGATAGGGACACAGGAACTGTGCATGTTATTCCCAGTGGGATAGGGACACAGGAACTGTGTGCGGTATTCCCAGCAGGATAGGGACACAGGAACTATGCATGTTATTCCCAGTGGGATAGGGACACAGGAACTGTGCGCGGTATTCCCAGCAGGATAGGGACACAGGAACTGTGCATGTTATTCCCGGTGGGATAGGGACACAGGAACTGTGTGCGGTATTCCCAGTGGGATATGGACACAGGAACTGTGCGCAGTATTCCCAGCAGGATAGGGACACAGGAACTGTGCATGTTATTCCCAGCGGGATAGGGACACAGGAACTGTGTGCGGTATTCCCAGCAGGATAGGGACACAGGAACTGTGCATGTTATTCCCAGCGGGATAGGGACACAGGAACTGTGCATGTTATTCCCGGCGGGATAGGGACGCAGGAACTGTGTGCGGTATTCCCAGCAGGATAGGGACACAGGAGCTGTGCATGTTATTCCCGTCAGGATAGGGACGCGGGAACTGTGCATGGTATTCCCAGCGGGATAGGGATACAGGAACTGTGTGCGGTAGTCCCAGCGGGATAGGGACACAGAAACTGTGCGTGGTATTCCCAGTGGGATAGGGACACAGGAACTGTGTGTGGTATTCCCTGCTGGATGTGGAGACAACCAGTACACGGTATTCCCAGAGGTATTTAGAGATGGGAACTGTGCACAATATTCCTGATAGGTTAGAGGATCATTATGTGTGCACAGTATTCCTGATGGGATCAGTCAGTATTCCCAGAGAAATAAAGCAATGTGAACGGTACACCGTATTCCCGATAGGTTAGGGAGTCAGTGTATGTGCACTGTGTTCACAGTGGGATAAGGAGATAGGATCAGTGCACGGTATTCCTGGTTGGATAGGGAGCTGCGATCAGTGCACGTGCTCCTGGTGGGATAGGATGATGGGAAGCAAGTGCGGTGTTCCCGGTAGGATGGGGGCGCTGGGAAGCGGGCGTGGTATTCCCAATGGGATGGGGCGATGAGAAGCGGGCGCGGTATTCCTGGTGGGATGGGGCGCTGGGAAGCGGGCGTGGTATTCCCAATGGGATGGGGCGATGAGAAGCGGGCGCGGTATTCCTGGTGGGATGGTGTGATGGGAAGTGGGCGCGGTATTTCTGGTGGAATGGGGCAACGGGAAGCTGGCGCGGCATTCCCTGTGGGATGGGGCGATGGGAAGTGGGTGCGGTATTCCTTGCGGAATGGGATGGTTGGGAAGCAGGCGCAGTATTCCCGGGGGGATGGGGGAACGACGGGAAGCGGGGGCGGTATTCCCGGTGTGCTGCGTTGTGAATGTGCCGTGCAGGGGCCTGTTGTTCTGTGTGCGTGCGCGCTCCCTCCCTCCCTCCATCCCGGTCTCCACCGGGATTGTCTAACGTTCCCGCTGTCCTCCCGTTCCCGCAGATCCTGGCCTCCATCGAGATGCTGCAGCGCGCGCTGCCGAAGATCGAGCGCAGTGCCTCGGAGCCCTCCCTGCACCGGGCGGTCCACGCCAACGATGTCAATCCCTTCGTCCTGACCACTTCCCGCCTCGTTCCCTCCTGAGACGCTTCGCCACCCCGGGGACAATCCCCACGCCCCTTCCCACCTCCCCCTTCCCTCCCTCCCTCCCTCCCTCCGAATCCGAAGATCCCGGCAAGTGGTCACCTTGAAGGGGAGAGGGGAACGCTCCCTTCCCACAATCCCTCGGGCGGAGGGCCAACAAAGCCCAGATGGCACACGGATTCAGGCAGCAGTCGACGGACTCAGCGTTCCCAGGAAACCAGGGGGACGGAGCCCGGGTGGAGGGGGAGGGGGGATCGGGGGGAGAGCTCCCCGGATTGAACTGTCTGCCTCGGATCGCGATGTTGCCTCACGCCCGGATGTCACGGAGAGGGAGCCAGGCGGGAGGGAAGGAAACGAGGGACACATTCCAGAGACTCTTCACCACCTCCCTCCCCTTCCCCCCACCCACTCCCTCCCTCCCCCCCCACCCACCACCTCCCTCCCCTTCCCCCCACCCACCCACTCCCCACCCACTCCCTCCCCCCCCCCTCTCTTCCCCCCATCTCTCTTCCCCCCCTCTCTCTTCCCCCCCTCTCTCTTCCCCCCCCTCTCTCTTCCCATCTCTCTCTTCCCCCCCCCTCCCCCTCTTCCCCCCCCATCCCCCTCCATCCCTCCCCTGGTGTCCAAGGCCTGGGGCCTAGTGATCTCAGGCCTCACTGTTTGAGACATTCCCGTTGCCTAGCGACTGCCTTTAGAGCTGCCCCCAGCAGCGTCTCCCAGAGGGGGGTGGGGGGTAGGGGTGTGGGGTGTGACCCCAGCCCGTGCTACACCCCCGCACCCCACCCCCTCTCCCCGGGACTCCTAGGTTTATGCGTGTGCGTGTGTATGTATGTGCGTGTGTGTGCGTGCGTGTGCGCGTGTGGAGTGGCCGCGGCGCAGTTTTGACGCCGGGATTCAGCGTTCCGGAATTTGCCAGAATAAATCCTCCTTCGGAACGTGGCCGTTCCCACCTCTCAGTCTGTCTCGTTTTCCTGATCCGACCCTCCCAGGGACAGGGGGTCAGATACAGAGTAAAGCTCCCTCTACACTGTCCCCCCACTCCCAGGGACAGGGGGTCAGATACAGAGTAAAGCTCCCTCTACACTGTCCCCCCACTCCCAGGGACAGGGGGTTAGATACAGAGTAAAGCTCCCTCTACACTGTCCCCCCACTCCCAGGGACAGGGGGTCAGATACAGAGTAAAGCTCCCTCTACACTGTCCCCCCACTCCCAGGGACAGGGGGTTAGATACAGAGTAAAGCTCCCTCTACACTGTCCCCCCACTCCCAGGGACAGGGGGTTAGATACAGAGTAAAGCTCCCTCTACACTGTCCCCCACTCCCAGGGACATGGGGGGGGGTTAGAGACAGGGTAAAGCCGCTCTGTCGGGGATAAGGGCCTGAGCTGCTGTGTCTCTGTGCCATTGGGGTCCTGCCCCCCCCCCCCCCCTCCGCCCTGCACCCACAGTGCCCTCTGGGGTGGGGTGACTCAGCCCGTGATTGCCAACTCCACGCCCACGCCCTTGCCCCGTCTCTCTCTCACTGCACCCCACACCCCCCCCACCCAAAGGCACGCCAAGGAGGGGTCACTCCGAACCTACGCTCGAGGGAGCGGATCCCCCTCGGGGAAGGGGCTGTTCGGGGTCAGGGTGGGGGAGCTGACTGAGGCTGAGCCGAGGGGCGACGGGCTGAAGGGCCAGCCGTCCCCCTCCTGTTCAGTGCCCCGGTCAGGTAAGGTGGCGGGACGGGCAGAGTCGGGGGCTCCCCTGTCCCGCGTTCAGAGGGTGTCTCGATTTCGGGGCTCCCCTGTCCCGCGTTCAGAGGGTGTCTCTGTTTCGGGGCTCCCCTGTCCCGCGTTCAGAGGGTGTCTTGGTTTCGGGGCTCCCCTGTCCCGCGTTCAGAGGGTGTCTCGGTTTCGGGGCTCCCCTGTCCCGCGTTCAGAGGGTGTCTCTGTTTCGGGGCTCCCCTGTCCCGCGTTCAGAGGGTGTCTCGGTTTCGGGGCTCCCCTGTCCCGCGTTCAGAGGGTGTCTCGGTTTCGGGGCTCCCCTGTCCCGCGTTCAGAGGGTGTCTCGGTTTCGGGGCTCCCCTGTCCCGCGTTCAGGGGGGTGTCTCGGTTTCGGGGCTCCCCTGTCCCGCGTTCAGAGGGTGTCTCGGTTTCGGGGTTCCCCCTGTCCCGCGTTCAGAGGGTGTCTCGGTTTCGGGGCTCCCCTGTCCCACGTTCAGAGGGTGTCTCGGTTTCGGGGCTCCCCTGTCCCGCGTTCAGAGGGTGTCTCGGTTTCGGGGCTCCCCTGTCCCGCGTTCAGAGGGTGTCTCGGTTTCGGGGCTCCCCTGTCCCGCGTTCAGAGGGTGTCTCTGTTTCGGGGCTCCCCCTGTCCCGCGTTCGGGGGGTGTCTCAGTTTCGGGGCTCCCCTGTCCCGCGTTCAGAGGGTGTCTCGGTTTCGGGGTTCCCCCTGTCCCGCGTTCGGGGGGTGTCTCGGTTTCGGGGCTCCCCTGTCCCGCGTTCAGAGGGTGTCTCGGTTTCGGGGTTCCCCCTGTCCCGCGTTCGGGGGGTGTCTCGGTTTCGGGGCTCCCCTGTCCCGCGTTCAGAGGGTGTCTCGGTTTCGGGGTTCCCCCTGTCCCGCGTTCAGAGGGTGTCTCGGTTTCGGGGCTCCCCTGTCCCGCGTTCAGAGGGTGTCTCGGTTTCGGGGTTCCCCCTGTCCCGCGTTCGGGGGGTGTCTCAGTTTCGGGGTTCCCCCTGTCCCGCGTTCGGGGGGTGTCTCAGTTTCGGGGCTCCCCTGTCCCGCGTTCAGGGCGTGTCTCGGTTTTCGAGCTCCCCTGTCCCGCGTTCAGAGGGTGTCTCGGTTTCGGGGCTCCCCTGTCCCGCGTTCAGAGGGTGTCTCGGTTTCGGGGTTCCCCCTGTCCCGCGTTCGGGGGGTGTCTCAGTTTCGGGGCTCCTGGTCCCGTGTTTCCTCAGCTCCGGATCCCGGAACGGTAGCCAGCGTTCCGGGAGCGGGCCCGTGTTTGGCGTTCCCACCCCCCAGGGTGTGGGACGCTGAGCTGACCCTGGCGTCCGGATGCCGCGCTCCGTCAGGACGGTTGGGACGGAGGAGGTGACCGCGGTCAGCGGTGCCTGCCGGAAACACCGGGCCGGCCTGTTCCAAAATGGCGGATGTTTCAGCCTGCGGCTCTAACTCGGTCTCTCTCTCTCTCCCTGTGGAAGTGGCCGGGGATATTCACGCCCCCGCTCACCTTTCCCCAAATCTCAGACCAACGCGGAAACAGACCCTTCGCTCCATCCCCTCCGTGCTGGCCCAGAGATCCCAAACCCATGCAGTCCCACTTGGCCCATATCCACCTAAACTCTCCCGTTTGTATCGCCGTAGCAACGTACCGACTCTGTCAGGCAGTGTCTGTGTTTACTCCCATCATTCAGGGAAGGAACCTGCCCTCCTTACCCAGTCTGGCCCTCTTGTGATTCCACAGCTACACCCCCCGGGCAATTAGGGACAGGCAGGAAATACTGCCCCTTCTAAACCTTCCTCCCCACCCCCTCACCTCAAACCTACCCCCTTCCAGTTCTGGGCTCCCCCACCCCAGGGGGAAAAGACCTTGTCTATTTACCCTATCCATGCCCCCCATGATTTTATAAGCCTCTATAAGGTCACCCCTCAGCCCCCGACGCTCCAGGGAAAACAGCCCCAGCCTGTTCAGCCTCTCCCTGTAGCTCAAACCCTCCAACCCTGGCAACATCCTTGTAAATCTTTTCTGAACCCTTTCAAGTTTCACAATATCTTTCCGATAGGAAGGAGACCAGAATTGCACACAATATTCCAACAGCGGCCTAACCAATGTCCTGTACAGCCGCAACATGACCTCCCAACTCCTGTCCTCAATACTCTGACCAATAAAGGAAAGCATACCAAACGCCTCCTTCACTATCCTATCTACCTGCGACTCCACTTTCAAGGAGCTATGAACCTGCACTCCAAGGTCTCTTTGTTCAGCAACACTCCCCAGGACCTTCCCATTAAGTGTATAAGTCCTGCTAAGATTTGCTTTCCCAAAATGCAGCACCCCTCAGTTATCGGAATTAAACTCCATCTGCCCCTTCTCAGCCCATTGGCCCATCTGGTCCAGATCCTGTTGTAATCTGAGGGAATCCTCTTCGCTGTCCACTACACCTCCAATTTTGGTGTCATCTGTAACCTTACTGACTGTCCCTCTTATGTTCACATCCAAATCATTTATATAAATGATGAAAAGTAGAGGGCCCAGCCCCGATCCTTGTGGCACTCCACTGGTCACAGGCCTCCAGTCTGAAAAACAACCCTCCCACCACCACCCTCTGTCTTCTACCTTTGAGCCAGTTCTGTATCCAAATGGCTAGTTCTCCCTGTATTCCATGAGATCTAACCTTGCTCACCAGTCTCCCATGGGGAACCTTGTTGAACGCCTTACTGAAGACCATATAGATCACATCTACTGCTCTGCCCTCATCAATCCTCTTTGTTACTTCCTCAAAAACCTCCATCAAGTTTGTGAGACATGATCTCACGCACAAAGCCATGTTGACTATCCCGAATCAGTCCTTGCCTTTCCAAATACATGCACATCCTGTCCCTCAGGATTCCCTCCAACAACTTGCCCACCACCAATGCCAGGCTCACCGGTCTATAGTTCCCTGGCTTGTCCTTACCACCCTTCTTAAACAGTGGCACCACGTTTACCAACCTCCGGTCTTCCGGCACCTCACCTGTGACTATCGATGATACAAATATCTCAGCAAGAGGCCCAGCAATCACTTCTCTAGCTTCCCACAGAGTTCCAGGGTACACCTGATCCCATCCTGGGGATTTATCCACCTTTAACCGTTTCAAGACATCCAGCACTTCCTCCTCCCAAAGTTTTTCCAACGCTGATGGACGGTTGTGAGGGATGGAGATCCAGGGGGGGGAAGATTTCATGGAAAGATCGATAAACGTCCTGAAACGCGGAGGAGAGGGTCAGAGTGGAATAAAATCTCCGGTCTCTTTACGCGATGCTGTTTTATACCGTTATTGCAGTGGAGTGATGTGGAAAAACGCGATAAACGAGTGGGATTTGCTGAAGGAAAGCTGGCCTGGAATCTCCAACCTGGTTTCCTGGGATTGCACGATCCACTTTAGCGTTTACTCCCGTGGTTAAGGGGCCGAGAGTGCGGCTGCTGGAAAAGCGCAGCAGGTCAGGGCAGCATCTGAGGAGCAGGAGAATCGACGTTTCGGGGCAGGAACCCTTTTGAGGGAAAAAAAAAGAATCTGCTGCCCTGCCTACCTGTAGTAGGCCCACACAGAGTATAGGCAAGCAAATGTGGCCAAACTATACCAGAAACCACCCAGAATGCCTCAGCAGGGACCAAACAGGCCTAGGGGTGAAACCAGACAGGGCTGACAGAGAAAGGACTGCACTTCCCAAAGCAATACCTGGGCAACACACCTGTCCCGAGGGCAGTCTCACAACACAGCGGCCACACAGGGACAGGTCAGACAGAGAGAGACACCACCTTGGGCCTCACTCCCAGGACTGGACAATGGCAACACGTTACTGTTCCAAAAGGGACATTCTCACCGTCCTCGCAAAGAGGCCTGGTATCTCCTGATCCCATTGATGCTGTCAGGATGCTACATCAGGACATCCTACTGCTGGGGGCTGTTCTCCCCAGAGCGTCCGAGGCTGAGGGGTGACTTTATAGAGGTTTATAAAATCATGAGGGGGGACATGGATAGGGTAAATAGACAAGGTCTTTTCCCCCCTGGGGTGGGGGAGCCCAGAACGAGAGGTTTATAAAATCATGAGGGGGGACATGTCTATTTACCCTATCCAAGGTCTTACCCCCTTCTAGTTCTGGACTCCCCCACCCCAGGGTGAAAAGTTTAAGGTGAGAGGGGGAAAGGGACCCTAGGGGTAACTTTTTCCCCCAGAGGGTGGTACGTGTATGGAATGAGCTGCCAGAGGAAGTGGTGGGGGCTGGTACAATGACAACATTTAAGAGGCATTTGGATGGGTATATGAATAGGAAGGGTTTGGAGGGATATGGGCCGGGTGCTGGCAGGTGGGACTAGATTGGGTTGGGATATCTGGACGGGGTTGGACCGAAGGGTCTGTTTCCATGCTGGATGGCTCCGTAATTGAGAAACAGTAATAATCCTTGTAACTGGATCCCTCCATGTGCAAATACATTGTTTCCTTCCCCATTTCTAATTAACCGTATTGTACAAAATTCCAATAAACCTGTCACCAGCAGCTCAGGGAGGAGAATTGTGGACAGACTCTCTCTGCGCTGTTTCAGTTTGGTCAATTTCTCCCCTCGCGATATCGCCGTACTGTTTTCCCAATGGATTGCAAACTGACAAACTCCCCTCAAACACCGGCCTGCTCCTGCTCCCTCAGCTGCTGCCTGACCCTGCTATGATTTTTCCAGCGCCCACGCTCTCGTCTCTAAATATCTCCAGCATCTGCAGACCACACTGTTCCCCTGTCACCCACCCCTTGCCTGGGTAAGGTTTTCTCCTGTAGCAGTACGAAAGAAATCGGAATTTTGAGAGAGAGACGCAGGGCACAAGTCAACCTTCGATGAGCTGTGAGAGATGAGGAGAGCGTTGTTCTTTGACGTCTTTGTCAGGAAAGTAGGTAAATAAAGTTTCCAGGCCGGGAACAGGCCCTCCAGCCAGGAGGAAACCTGTCGCCCAATTCCTGAGCATCTGTATCCCTCTGCTCGCCCACCTCCTCAGGCATCTGTCCAGACCCATCTTAAATGGATCTACTGTGCCTGCCTCTACCACCTCTGCTGGCAACGCGTTCCAGACACCCACCACCCTCCGTGTGAAGTACTTGCTGCGTGTATCCCCCTTAAACTTTCCACCTCTCACCTTGACAGCGCGACCTCTCGTTACTGAATCCCTCACCCTGGGGAAAACCTTGTCTCTACCCACCCTGTCCATACCCTTCATGATCTTGTAAACCTCAATCAGGTCCCCCCCCCAATCTCCTTTTTCCTAATGGAAACAATCCGAACCGACTCAACCTCTCTTCATAGCTAGCACCTTCCATCCCAGGCAACATCCTCGTAAACCTTCTCTGCACCCTCTCCAAAGCGCCCACATCCTGTCAGTAATGTGGTGACCAGAACTGTACACCGTATTCTAAATGCGGCCGAACCAACGTCTTGTACAATGTTAACATGACCTGCCAGCTCTTATACCCAATACCCCGCCCGATGAAGACAAGCATACCCTATGCCTTCCTGCCCACTCTATCCCCCTGTGCAGCCACCTTCAGGGGTACAATGGACCTGAACTCCCAGATCCCTCTGCCCATCAACTTATCCCAAGGCTCCTCTGTTTCGTTATGACAAATGACATTGTATAATTGTATAACGAAGGACGTCATTAGTGAAGTGAAGTTGAGGTTGGAGGGGATCTGGTGATGCTGAGTATTACAGAAATTCTCCGTCCTACGGATACAGTTTATCCGATACAGCCGGATTCCAGGTAGGGATGACGCCGACGATGGCGGGAAAGCCAGGAGGAAGCCACACAGCCGAAGTGTTCCAGGACATATTATCCTGGGAGATTTGCCGACCTGCGTGCTCACAAAAGCCACAGATTGAAACAGGAAGGGAAAGTCACAGAATACTGCTGAGGAAGTTGAAGTTCGATTCATCAGAGACCGCTTTCGATCGAATGGTTGAGACAAAAAAAAAGACCAGAATACTTGGATATTTTTGCTTCGGAGGTGTCACAACAGAAAGGCGAAAAATAAAGCCATTGTATCAACAAAGCAGACACAGAACGAAATTCTGAGTTTATCGCCGGCTACTGCAATCTTGAAAATGATAACTTGATGAGGGAAATGGAGATGAGAAACGGGCAGAGATTCATCAAATCGTATTGCCAGTGGATTTTGGAATGGAGGTGTTGCGGGGCCCGCATGGGTTGCCAGTAGGTGGTCAATCAGGGCAAAAACACCGTTTTACTAGCCTGGATTGAGCAAGGATAGCTTTAGATCTTGCCAGACATGTCATACGTATGCCTGAAACGTCAATTCTCCTGCTCCTCGGATGCTGCCTAACTGACTGTGCTTGTCCAGCACCGCACTCTTTGCCTGTGGTTTTCCGATGACTCTGATCTCCAGCATCTGCAGTCCTCACTTTCTCCAGGGTAGTAATAAAACCTGCCCCTTTAGTAAAAACATTCCTCAAACGCTGCAATAGGGACTGGAGTCTTCATTGATTCAGTGAGTAAGGGACCGACTCAAAGTGGGAATCAGGATTTGTTAACAATAATGACGCGTCTATTAGATTTCCAGAGACAGCATCCACATTTAGTGCAGCACGGTGGTTAGTACTGCTGCCTCACAGCGCCAGAGACCCGGGTTCAATATACCCGCCTCAGACTGTGTGGAGTTTGCTCGTTCTCCCTGTGTCTGCGTGGGTTTCCTCCCACAGTCCAAAGATGTGCAGGTTAGGGTGGATTGGCCATGATAAATTGTCCCCGTAGTGTTAGATAAGGGGTATTGGCGGGTCGGTATGGACTTGTTGGGCCGAAGGGCCTGTTTCTACACTGTAAGTAATCTAATCTAATCACAGCTTAAAAGGATTGCAGAGAAATTACTCTTCTTTTCACGAGGTACAGACTGTATTCCGAAATACAATCAGATCAAGGGTCCAATTTTACATCAACATTATTCAAGGACGGTTAGGAGTAAAGCAATTCTGCGTGCCATCTAGAATCGCGGGGAGTGCTCGGAAGGTGGCATTGAAGTCTTTAAGGACCATGTTGAGGGATTATAATTAAGAATATCCAAAAGATTGAAATAAAGGAATTTTATTTGCATGTTTTGCCGTAGGGAAGAATCAACTAAATTTACTCCATTTGAATTAGTTGTGGGCATGAGGGGAGGGAACCCCAAAATGACTTGCCAATTTCTCCTTAATTAAGAGTTCAGAGACCAAATACATTTGGACAGTGTGTCCAATTTCAGGCGATAAAGTGTTCACGTTACTTCCAGTAGGAGGCGCACTTATAAATTTGGTGAAACCTACTAACCCTTGCCTTTAAAAGGAGATTGTCTCATCAGTTCGACGTTGGCAAAACAATAAACTCAAACTCGATTGGGTTTTAGTATCCTGGGGCCTAATTTACACTGCTTGGGCAAATTCGAATCGTTGTCAAAACAGCAATCAAAACTCAGGCATCCCATTTCACAAATGTTACGGGTTTCCTATTTTCCGGTGCATTCTGGGACTGCCATCTAGTCATATCATACTGGGGATTGTAAGCTCTCAGTTCAGAGCAGCATTCGTGCTCTCATTATGAAATTGAACGTGTGTACTGTACATTTATATGTGTAACAGGTTGGAGGGAGGAGGGGCTGAATGGCCTCCAGTTCCTGTGTAACAGGATGTTGGAGGAGGGGCTGAATAGCCTCCTGTTCCTGTGTAACAGGATGCTGAAGGAGGGGCTGAATAGCCTCCTGTTCCTGTGTACAGGTCAGAAATAAGGTTTCACAATCCCAAGAGCAGAAAGGTGGTTTAAAGTGTGTCTCCCTCAAACGCCGGGAGCATCCGGAATAAGGTGGGTGAACTTGCAGCGTGGGTCGGTACCTGGGATTCCGATGTCGTGGCCATTTCGGAGACATGGATAGAACAGGGACAGGGATGGTTATCGCAACAGGTTCTGGGATTTAGAATGTTTCAGTAAGAACAGGGAAGGTGGTAAAAGAGGGGGGAGGTGTGGCATTGTTAGTCAAGGACAGTATGACGATGGCAGAAAGGACGTTCGAAGACTCGTCTACTGAGGTAGTTTGGGCTGAGGTTAGAAACAGGAAAGGAGAGGTCACCCCTGTTGGGCGTTTTCCATAGAACTCCGAATAGTTCCAGAGATGGAGAGGAAAGGATTGCAAAGATGATTCAGGATAGGAGCGAGAGTGACAGGGTAGTTGTTATGGGGCACTTTAGTGTTTCCAGTTAATATTTGGAAAGTTATAGTTTGATCATTTTAGATGGGTCAGCTTGGCATTCCAACCGGAACTCTATCAACATCGAGTTAGACCCCATCTATCACCCCCTGAGAAAAAGAACAGGAAATGACATCACCAACCCAAAGAGCGAGAGTGACAGGGCAGTTGTTATGGGGGACTTTAACTTTCCAAATATTGACTGAGAATGCTATAGTTTGAGTAGTTTAGATGGGTCAGTTTTTGTCCAATGTGTACAGAGGGTTTCCTGACACAGTGTGTAGACGGGCCAACAAGGGGGGAGGCCATATTGGATTTGGTACTGGGTAATGAGCCCGGCCAGGTGTTAGATTTGGAGGGAGATGAGCACTTTGGTGAAGTAACCATAACTTAATGGTGGTCACTATCACCGAGGGATAGGGATATACCAGCGAGCAACAGTTATAGCTGGGGGGGGGGGGGGGGGAAGGGCAACTATGATGCGATTCAGTCAGATTTCCGATGCTTCGGATGGGGAAGGAGACTGCAGGGGGTGGGCACAATGGCACATCGACCAATCCAGCGCAGTACAGACCCTTCAGCCCCTCCATGTTGTGCTGACCAATCTGAAGCCCCTCCCACGCTGCCAGTTCCACCCACTTTATTCCAGATGCTCCCGGCGTTTGAGGCGGACCCCCCTTCCCGCTGGTCGGTGTGCTCTTGGGATCGTGAGCCCCCCCCCCCCGACTCTCACCCTCCAGGAGGGCTGGAGCGACAATTTCGGTTCCCGTTCCCCCCTCCCCCCCCCCCCCCCCTCCCCACCGCTGGGAGCGTTTAAACTCTCTTTCCCCGCGGGCTGGGATCGAACCCGGGTCCCTGGCGCCGCGAGAATTCCTGAGCCACCGTTGCCCTTCCCCTCCCCAATCCGGCCGCAGGAATCCGGAAACAATCCCGGTATTAGTGACTTTTATTTTCCTCGTTGGAACCCAGACGCAGCAGGAGCACGCGTTCCGAAGCTCGCGGGGAGCTGTCCGTGAGCGGCGCTCACCTTAGCCTCTGCCGTCGGTATCGTCGCGGTTAGCCCGGTGCTGTCCCCCACCCAAGCCCACCCCGGCCTGAGAACGTCCAGCCCATTGCAAGCGCTCTCGCGTTCCCACTCGCCAAAGGGACCCTCAAAGTGGGGGCTGAATGGCCTCCTGTTCCTGTGTAACAGGCTGGAGGAGGAGGGGCTGAATGGCCTGGTGTTGCTGTTGTGGAGTCATGCAGAGGGCCAGGCTGGCGTTTGGTTACTCACGTCCCTCAATGGCCGGGAGCGACCCATCCCCTGCCCCTAAGGGCCTACACGTGACTCCAAGCCACGAAGCCTGCGCTCTTCTGCTGGCCTTCCAGGTGGGCCCTGGCCGCTGACACCTCCTGACCTCTGACACCTCCTGACCTCCCACCTCTCGTTTCCAATCCAAAACCCAGCGAGGAAACCAGGCCGAAGGCTTTGGGCGGGCTCTCCCTCGACTACATCAGAACCAGGAACAGGAGTTCGGCCTGAAATCTGTCCTCCCCCCCCCTGCCTCATTTCGAGGCTTGGGGCTTCTCGGTCGAAGAGGGTGTGTGCTGGAAAAGCACAGCGTCCAAGGCGCGGGACGGTCGGCGTTTCGGGCCTAACACCCTCCATCAGGACGCCTCCCGCCCTCATTTCAGTGGGACCATTTTCTATTCCCTTCCTCAAGATAGGTGTCTGTAAGACTCCTCCCCCACTTCTGAATTCCAATGAACGTAATCCCAGTCTCCTCGTACGTCAACCCTCTCAACTCCGGAATTAACCCAGTGATCTTCCTTTCCTTCCCCTCCAAGTCCCAGTCCATCCTTTCGCAAGTGAGGAGCCCAAAAACGACCCGCAGTATTCCCAGTGTGCCCTCACCAGCACCCTGCCTTTAACCTCAATCCCTTTAGTCATCAGCCTCGAGGGACTTTTGGCTAATTTGGTGATCCCAGACTAGGCCCCAGGCTCTGTCACCGGATCCTCAGTTTCCCGCTCAGTGAAGATTGGGGACGATATTTCGTCCTCCCTAACCCTGGAGCCCCCAGGGGTGCGTACCCAGCCCCCTACTGTCCCCCACAGTATACCCACGACTGCCGAATACCAGACTAATGCCACTCACAGGTTCGCTGATGACGCCACCATTGCCTGTCAGACGGCGACGAAACAGATTACCGCCGGGAGGTGGAAGACCTGGAAAAATGGCGCACTCAATGCTGGCATAACCAAGCAACTCATTATTGACTCTCGGCGGGATGTTACTCATGCCCCTCCTGGCAGTGGTCATCCTCAACAAACTTCCCTGGACCCTTCATGTAGACGCACTGGGTTACAAAAGGCCCAACAACGTTTCTTCGTCCTCAGGCCTGAGGGAATCGGGCATGGCGGCGAATACCCTTGCCAACTTTTATAGGTGTGCCATCCAGAACATTCTGTCTGCATGTATCGCTCCCTGTACCACTCAAGATCGGAGACGGTTACAGAGAGAGTGGGGAACTCGGCCCCGGCCAATCCCATAGGCCTCCCATCCATAGAATCCATCCACCAGGCCTCGTTGTCAAGGAAAGGCCGCCCGCATTCGCAAAGATCCGTCCCACCCTGGCAACGTTTTTCAACCATCAGGGGGGAAGTTACAGAAGCCTGAGCACACGCGGTTTCGAAACAGTTTCTACCCCACTGTTGTTAGGATGCTGAATGGCCTCACCAACTCTGAACATTGGCCTGTCCCTGTGTTTTTGTTTTCGTCGCTGTTTCCCTATTATTTACTCACCTACGCGGCTTAACTCCCTGATCGGCCTGTATCGCTGGCAAAACAAAGCTTTTCACTCTGCCTCGGCACAATATATTCAATTCAATTTAGCAATGAAGGACAAAATTCTCAATGTCTTCCTAATGACCTGCTGGACCTGCACACCAACCTTTTATGGGGACACCCAGGTCCCTCTGCACAGCAGAGTGCTGCAGTGTTTTATCATTCAGATAATACTCCTAGTTTCTGTTATTCCTCCCACAATGGATGACTTCACGTTTTCGAACTCCATCTACCCACTCACTGAACGTAGATCTGTCCGCTCTACACCGAGCTGTCTGAACAAGACGGAATTAAAAACTCCCACGATTATTGCAAAACTAATTTTTCCAGCTCTGGTATTTCCTGCTGGACGTCAGATTACCAAATTTGCGGGTGACACTAAGGTCGGTGGAGTTGTGGATAGTGCGGAAGGATGTTGTGGGTTACAGAGGGACATCGATAAGCTGCAGAGCTGGGCTGGGAGGTGGCAGATGGAGTTTAATGTGGAAAAGTGTGAGGTGATTCACTTTGGAAGGAGTAACAGGAATGCAGAGTCCTGGGCTAATGGTAGGATTCTTGGCAGTGTAGATGAGCAGAGAGATCTCGGTGTCCATGTACATAGATCCCTGAAAGTTGCCGCCCAGGTTGACAGGGTTGTTAAGAAGGTGTACGGTGTGTTAGCGTTTATTGGGAGAGGGATTGAGTTTCGGAGCCACAAGGTCATGCTGCAGCTGTACAAAACTCTGGTGCGGCCGCACTTGGGAGTATTGTGTACAGTTCTGGTCACCGCATTATAGGGAGGATGTGGAAGCTTTGGAAAGGGTTCAGAGGAGATTTCCCGGGATGCTGCCTGGTACGGAGGGAAGGTCTTATGGGGAAAGGCTGAGGGACTTGAGGCTGTTTCCGTGAGAGAGGAGGAGGTTGAGAGGTGACTTAATTGAGACGTATCAGATAATCCGAGGGTTAGATAGGGTGGGCAGGGAGAGGCTTTTCCCTCGGATGGTGATGGCTAGCACGAGGGGACACAGCTTTAAACTGAGGGGGTGATAGATACAGGACAGATGGCAGAGGGAGTTTCTTTACTCAGAGAGTAGGAGGGGGCGTGGAACGCACTGTCTGTAACAGACTCGCCAACTTTAGGGGCATTTAAATGGGCATTGGATGGGCACAGGGATGAGAATGGAATGGTGTAGGAGAGAGGGGCTTCAGATTGGTCAGCACAGCCTGGAGGGGCCGAAGGGCTTGGATAGTGCCGGAATGTCCTCAAAACCTGTTTGCCGTTCATCCCGCCCTCTCCCGTTACCGTGGTTACACCCACGTAGAAACCACACCCTCGCCGTTCGATTCTCTCCCTCTGTCCCCCCGGCGGTACCGGCCCCATCCCCGATTCGCAGAGCCAGCCCACCTCCTCGCCATCCCCTCCGGGACACCCGAAATCTCCTCTCTGCCCCCCCCCACCCCTGGCCTTCTGCCAGACACACGCGGCGACGACGACGACGCCGACGCGGATGAAGGGATCGAGCGAGGGAGAGGAGGGGAGGTGGGGCAGGACAGTACAAAAACCGACAGCAAGGATGCGGCAGCTTCGGGGGAAAAAGGTGCAAGAGGGGATTTCCCGGGATGTTGCCAGGTCTGGAGGGAAGGTCTGATGAGGAAGGGCTGACAGATTTGGGTTAGAACAGAGAACAATACAGCGCAGGACAGGCCCTTCGGCCCTCGATGTTGCGCCGATCCAAGCCCACCTAACCTACACTAGCCCACTATCCTCCATATGCCTATCCAATGCCCGTTTAAATGCCCATAAATAGGGAGAGCCCACCACTGCTACTGGCAGGGCATTCCATGAACTCACGACTCGCTGAGTAAAGAATCTACCCCTAACATCTGTCCTATACCTACCTCCCCTTAATTTAAAGCTATGCCCCCCTCGTAATATCTGACTCCATACGTGGAAAAAGGTTCTCATGGTCAACCCTATCTAAACCCCGAATCATCTTGTACACCTCTATCAAGTCACCCCTAAAACCTTCTTTTCTCCAATGAGAACAGCCCCAAGTGCCTCAGCCTTTCCTCATACGATCTTCCTACCATACCAGGCAACATCCTGGTAAACCTCCTCTGCACCCGTTCCAGTGCCTCCACATCCTTCCTATAGTATGGCGACCAAAACTGCACACAATACTCCAGATGCGGCCGCACCAGAGTCTTATACAACTGCAACATGACCTCAGGACTCCGGAACTCAATTCCTCTACCAATAAAAGCCAGTACGCCATATGCCTTCCTCACAGCACTATTTACCTGGGTGGCAACTTTCAGAGATCTGTGTACATGGACACCAAGATCCCTCTGCTCATCCACACTACCAAGTAGCCTACCATTAGCCCAGTACTCCATCTTCTTGTTACTCTTACCAAAGTGAATCACTTCACACTTCGCTACATTGAACTCCATTTGCCACCTCTCAGCCCAGCTCTGCAGCTTATCTATATCCCGCTGTAACCTGCCACATCCTTCCTCACTGTCAACAACTCCACCGACTTTCGTGTCATCTGAAAACTTGCTCACCCTACCTTCCAGCCCCTCCTCCAGGGTCATTGCTGTTTGATAAAAATGACAATGGTCCCAAAACAGATCCTTGTGGAACACCGCTAGTAACTGCGCTCCAAGATGAACCTTTACCATCAACTACTACCCTCTGTCTCCTTCCAGCCAGCCAATTCCTAATCCAAACCTCCAACTAACCCTCAATGCCATACCGCCATAGTTTTTGCACGGGATCTCAGGTGGATAGAAGCTGAAAAGGGGATTTGATAGAGCCATCCAAGGTGATCAAAGGGTTAGGTCTGGTGGACAGGGAGAGGCTGGTTTCCTAGGATGAGAATATCAGCTTTGTATGAGGGGGGGCCATGACTACAAATTGCGAGGGTGACAAATTTGAGGCAGTCTCTTTACCCGTAGAGCGGTAAGGGCGTGGATTGCCCTACCTGCTAATGTCGTCAACTCGGTCACGTTAAGGAAGATTTTAAACATTCCTTGGATCAGCACATGGGTGGTTTTTGTCGGGGGGGGGGGGATAGGCTTGCATTAGATCACAGGCTGGGCGCAACATCGAGGGCCGTATGGCCTGTTCTATCGCTCGAAAGATCAAGGGGGGGGACAGCGCTGAAGGTTTGCTCAAGGGGGGATAGATGGGAGGCAGATTTGGGCAGAGAGGTGGCAGGGGGAGTTTAACCCGGACAAGCGCTGCACGGTCGGGAGCTCAAACACTAAAGGAACGGCATCTGGGGGGGTCAGAGTTCATCGCTCAGGCAAGTAGGCACGGTCTTTAAATGTCTTAAACGTTTAAGAGGCATCTGGATGGGTATATGAATAGGAAGGGTTTGGAGGGATATGGGCCGGGTGCTGGCAGGTGGGACTAGATTGGGTTGGGATATCTGGACGGGGTTGGACCGAAGGGTCTGTTTCCATACTGGACCTTTCTAAATGGCAGATCGGTTTTGTGACCACCGTGGGAGTTGTTAAACTCGGTTTGGTGAAGGTATCTCCCACCCGCTCACTGAAAGCGTCTCCATCCGAAGATCTGGCAGATGGAGTCCAACATTTGGTTTAGGCCGCACTCAGGGTATGGCGTCCGATTCTGGGCCCCCGCTCCACAGAAAGGACGCGGGGTGGGAGGGGGCGGGCGTCAGGAGACGGTGGGTTTACCGGGGTTCGAGGGCACGGGCCTTAAAGCAGAGGCTGGGAAAACTCAGGCCGTTTCGTCTGGAGGGGTGAGAGGAGTCTATAAAATGACGAGATTGTAGGTGGGGGGGAGGGGGGAAATGGTTCTTACCGTCAACCCTGAGTCCAAACGGGGGGGGGGGGGGCACGCGTTTCAAGGCTGGAGGTGGGTGAAGGGAGACGAGGGGTGAGGGGTGAGGTTGTGGGAGGTAGGGTGGTGACTGAGGCAGATACGATTGGGGCCTCAAAGCCTCTTAAAAGGTCAGAATGTGGTCAGGCGAGCGACAGGGCCCGAGGGCAGGAGGGTAGGTGCAGGAGTAGGCCGTTCTGCCCTTCGAGCCTGTACCACCACTCAATATGATCATGGCTGACTATCCTTAAGGCAGGAACAGGATACTGATTATCTCCATAACCCTTGATCCCACTATCTTTGAGAGCTCTTATCCAAATGAATCCAGAGACTGGGCCTCCACTGCCCTCTGGGGTGGAGCATTCCACACACCCACCACTCTCTGGGTGAAGACGTTTCTCCTCATCTCTGTCCTAAATGGTCTACCACGTATTTTTAAGCTGTGTCCTCTGGTTCGGGACTCGCCCATCAGCGGAAACATGTTTCCTGCCTCCAGAGTGTCCAATCCTTTGAGACGTATAAGATTATTAAACAGATCCCCTCTCAGTCTTCTCAACTCAAGGGTATACAAGCCCAGTCGCTCCAGTCTTTCAACATATGATAGTCCCGCCATTCCGGGAGTTGACCTCGTGAACCTACGCTGCACTCCCTCAGTAGCCAGAATGTCCCTCCTCAGATTTGGAGACCAGAACTGCACACAGTACTCCAGGTGTGGTCTCACCAGGGCCCTGTACAGCTGCAGAAGCACCTCTTTGCTTCTATACTCAATCCCTCTTGTTATGAAGGCCAGCATGCTATTAGCCTTCTTCACTACCTGCTGTACCTGCATGCTTACCTTGGTCCCACGTTCGACTCAGCGGCCAAAGGGCCTATTCCTGTCCCGTTCCCGTCCGGTCAGGTGACTGGAGCGGCCATCTTTCCTGGCCGCCCCACGTGTCAAGTTCCCCTGCTGATTCATCCTACCAGCTCTCCTGCTTGCCAGCTTAACCCGCAAGGCAGCGCGCTTCAGAACGGGCAGGGAGGACTTCAGACTTTGCCCATCTCTGCCCGCTCACCTCGACCTCCCCCGAACCCGGTCAGCTCCTCCGCGCGACTCACTCTCCGAGCCATCGCCGTGTCACCGACAGACTGGGCGCCCGTCTCTCCCAGCCCTCCATCCAGAGTGGTTCTAGAAACTGGGAAAGGGCCGGAGGAGGGGCTGAATGGCCTGGTGTTGCTGTGTAACAGGCTGGAGGAGGGAGGGAGGGAGGGGCTGAATTCCCCCCCCTCCCCTTTACAAAGCAGACGCCAACTCTGGAACCGAGTGTGAATTTATTAAACAGACAGCACCCCCCCCCCTCAGCACCGACGCCCAGACCCCGCCCACTCTCCCCCTCAACATGGCGGCACGGTGACCAAAGTTGGGATGTCCACATTCTGACCCCCACCTCACCCTAAGACACTTTGTACATTACCCCCCCACTGACCCCCTCCTCAGGGAATCATGGTGAGGGGGTAAACAGACCCCTGGTTCCACCCCAACCACCCCCTCAGGGAATCCGGGAGGGGTGGGGGGAGCAGACCCTCATTGACTCCCCGAGGGAGGGGGGGGTTAGAGGGGGGGGGTAAACAGACCCCCAGGTTTGCCCCCCTCCCTCAGACAGTCATGGGTGGGGGTAAACACAACCAGGGAGGGGGGCAAACCTGGGGCTGAGGGTCCCCAGTGCCCCCTCAGAGTGGGGAGGGGAGCCCGTTGGGAGCTGGCTGTGTGGTGTCTGTCCCCCCTCCCCGGGAGCCGCGGCGCGGGCTGGGGGTGGTGCAGTATTTGGCCGGGGAGTAGATGAACAGCTGGCTCTCCACCTTCCGCACCCACCGCAGCAGCTGGGTCACCAGGCAGATGGCAGCCGACTTGGTCACCAGTGGGCTCAAACAGGTATACAGCTCAAACCGCCCCGTCACCTGGGGGAGGGGGGGGAGAGAGAGAGTGGGGGGGTGGGGGGGAGAGTGTGCATGTGTGTGTGAGAGAGAGAGAGAGGGGGGAGAGGGAGAGAGAGAGAGGAGGGGGAGAGAGGGAGAGAGAGAGAGAGAGAGAGGGGAGGGGGGAGAGAGAGGAGGTGGGGGTGGGACGGGGGAGGGAGAAAAAGGGGGGAGCGAGGGGGAGGGGGGAGACGGGGAGAAAAAACAACGACTGGGATTACAATCCACACAAACACAAAATGACCACCCCCTCCCCCCAACACCAGCGAGCTGTTCGACTGCAGAGAGCATCACAACTCCCAGAGGCTGCAGAGCAGGAAGCATCGGGAGCCAACAGGCCACCCGCGTGGGTTTTATACCGAGTCGGCCATTTCCAGTTAACCTTGTGTGCTCAGTGCCACCAAAGTGACCCGGGAGCATATATACATCGTCAACTCAGCGCAACCGAGCGGAAGGGAATGTGGCCTGGGTGAGTGAGCTGGAGGGGGGGGGGGGGGGGGGGGGGGGGGGGAGTGACTGCGGGGGCTGGGCAGCAGGAGGGAGACAGGTCTCTGATTGCGTTCCCTGCACTAAAAGGATTGAAAGGCACTCGAAGTCTTGAAAGTAAAGGGAGGGTTTATAATCTGCCCTCTCTATTTCTCCACACGTTCCTCTCCCGCCCAACTGATTCACAGGGCACAAGCGCGTGATTGCTTTTTACCCCTGTGAGTGAAAACTCTAAGGGGGTAGATTGCTGAAACAAGACGGGGGAGGGCAAGGGGAGAGGTTGGCAGAAGAGGTGATGCGTTGCTGCTGTGGGGTGTGGGAACTGCTGGACATCCCCTCACATCGGGCAACTCTAACATGGGCATGTGATCAAGCACGGCCAATCCCACCCTAACCCGCACATCCCTGGGCACTACGGGGACAATTTAGCACGGCCAATCCACCCTAACCTGCACATCTTTGGACTGTGGGAGGAAACCCACGCAGACACGGGGAGAACATGCAAACCCCACCCAGACAGTCACCCCGAGGCTGGGATCGAACCTGGGACCCTGGCGCCGTGAGGCAGCGGCGATAACCGCTGCTGAGCCAGCCCGGAGTGAACCGGAATGTTCCGCGGTCGCAAGTTGGATTCCGGGCGCTGCAGGTGTGGGGGGGGGGTCAGGATCCCTTCCCGTCGGGAGCAATACGCTCGACAGGGGACCGGCCGGGAGACTCCGGTCCAAGGCCGGGAATGGCGAGGCGGGAGGGAAAAGCCGCCGCACCTCGCAAAGTGACCGACGAGGAGGAACGGAGGGGGGCTCAGGGACAAGCGCGGTTTCTCGGACGCCCCTCCTGCCTTCCCCTCAGCGACCGTCCCACTGAGCCCAGCCCTCCTTACCCGAATATTCACCCTCCCGTGGGGGGGGGAAGGAGTCACCGCGTTCTCGGATCGGCGTGGGCCCCCTCCCGGCGCTCCCGCTGCCCTCCCGGGGAGTGGAGGCGGGCAGCAGTGGGGGGGGGGGGGGGGGGGGGGGGGGGGGAGGTGGGGAAGGAGCCGCACCTACCCAAGCCAGCAGGGTCTCGCGCTCCGCCACGTGGTAGATGAGCCGCAGGGGCCGCGTGCAGCTGTGGACCTTGCCGTACAGCTCCTGGTACAGGTCAAACAGGCGCTCCTTATCCTCCACCGTCGCGTACGGAGCCTCGATCTCCGGGCTGTGGGCACAGCAGGGGGGGACAGGTCAGGCCCACGCAGGATTCACTGGGAAGGCTCGTCACCTGCCCACACGCCCCACCAGCCCCCGCTCCCCATTCCCGGGGACAGGACCGGGGGTGAGGCCTGTCCATCACCCCACACCGCCTCTCTCCCCCCTGCAAACCAGGCCCCTCCCGTGTTCCCTCAGAGTGCCTCCCACCTGAACGTTCCGAGGTAATCCGCATCCACTGCTCTATCCTCGTCTCCCCCCTCTGGGTCTTTATCCCGTTCCCCCTCTATCCCCGTCTCCCCCTCTGGGTCTTACACGCCATCTCCCTCCCCGACTTGCATGCCAACGGGAATGCGATTGAGTGTGTGCGTGAGAGTGTGCGAGAGGAGGTCGGTGCGTGTGTGCGAGAGGAGGTCGGTGCGTGTGTGCGAGAGGAGGTCGGTGTGTGTGTGCGAGAGGAGGTCGGTGCGTGTGTGTGTGTGAGAGGAGGTCGGTGCGTGTGTGTGAGAGGAGGTCGGTGCGTGTGTGCGAGTGTGAGAGGAGGTCGGTGCGTGTGTGTGAGAGGAGGTCGGTGCGTATGCGTGTGTGTGAGAGGAGGTCGGTGCGTGTGTGCGAGTGTCAGAGGAGGTCGGTGCGTGTGTGCGAGAGGAGGTCGGTGCGTGTGTGTGAGAGGAGGTCGGTGCGTGTGTGAGAGAGGAGGTCGGTGCGTGTGTGCGAGTGTGAGAGGACGTCGGTGCATGTGTGCGAGAGGAGGTCGGCGCGTGTGTGCGAGTGCGAGAGGAGGTCGGTGCGTGTGTGAGAGAGGAGGTCGGTGCGTGTGTGCGAGAGGAGGTCGGTGCGTGTGTGCGAGAGGAGGTCGGTGCGTGTGTGCGAGAGGAGGTCGGTGCGTGTGTGCGAGAGGAGGTCGGTGCGTGTGTGCGAGAGGAGGTAGGTGCGTGTGTGAGAGAGGAGGTCGGTGCGTGTGTGCGAGAGGTCGGTGCGCGTGTGTGAGAGGAGGTCGGTGCGTGTGTGAGAGAGGAGGTCGGTGCGTGTGTGCGAGTGGAGGTCGGTGCGTGTGTGTGAGAGGAGGTCGGTGCGTGTGTGCGAGTGTGAGAGGAGGTCGGTGCGCGTGTGTGAGAGGAGGTCGGTGCGTGTGTGAGAGAGGAGGTCGGTGCGTGTGTGCGAGTGGAGGTCGGTGCGTGTGTGTGAGAGGAGGTCGGTGCGTGTGTGCGAGTGTGAGAGGAGGTCGGTGCGCGTGTGTGAGAGGAGGTTGGTGCGTGTGTGAGAGAGAAGGTCGGTGCGTGTGTGCGAGTGGAGGTCGGTGCGTGTGTGTGAGAGGAGGTCGGTGCGTGTGTGCGAGTGTGAGAGGAGGTCGGTGCGTGTGTGCGAGAGGAGGTCGGTGCGTGTGTGTGAGAGGAGGTCGGTGCGTGTGTGCGAGTGTGAGAGGAGGTCGGAGCGTGTGTGCGAGAGGAGGTCGGTGCGTGTGTGTGCGAGAGGAGGTCGGTGCGTGTGTGCGAGAGGAGGTCGGTGCGTGTGTGCGAGTGTCAGAGGAGGTCGGTGCGTGTGTGCGAGAGGAGGTCGGTGCGTGTGTGCGAGAGGTCGGTGCGTGTGTGTGAGAGGAGGTCGGTGCGTATGCGTGTGTGTGAGAGGAGGTCGGTGCGTGTGTGCGAGTGTCAGAGGAGGTCGGTGCGTGTGTGCGAGAGGAGGTCGGTGCGTGTGTGTGAGAGGAGGTCGGTGCATGTGTGAGAGAGGAGGTCGGTGCGTGTGTGCGAGTGTGAGAGGACGTCGGTGCATGTGTGCGAGAGGAGGTCGGCGCGTGTGTGCGAGAGGAGGTCGGTGCGTGTGTGCGAGTGCGAGAGGAGGTCGGTGCGTGTGTGAGAGAGGAGGTCGGTGCGTGTGTGCGAGAGGAGGTCGGTGCGTGTGTGTGAGAGGAGGTCGGTGTGTGTGTGCGAGTGTGAGAGGAGGTCGGTGCGTGTGTGCGAGAGGAGGTCGGTGCGTGTGTGCGAGTGCGAGAGGACGTCGGTGCATGTGTGCGAGAGGAGGTCGGCGCGTGTGTGCGAGAGGAGGTCGGTGCGTGTGTGCGAGTGCGAGAGGAGGTCGGTGCGTGTGTGAGAGAGGAGGTCGGTGCGTGTGTGCGAGAGGAGGTCGGTGCGTGTGTGTGAGAGGAGGTCGGTGTGTGTGTGCGAGTGTGAGAGGAGGTCGGTGCGTGTGTGCGAGAGGAGGTCGGTGCGTGTGTGCGAGTGCGAGAGGAGGTCGGTGCGTGTGTGCGAGAGGAGGTCGGTGCGTGTGTGCGAGAGGAGGTCGGTGCGTGTGTGCGAGAGGAGGTCGGTGCGTGTGTGAGAGAGGAGGTCGGTGCGTGTGTGCGAGAGGTCGGTGCGCGTGTGTGAGAGGAGGTCGGTGCGTGTGTGAGAGAGGAGGTCGGTGCGTGTGTGCGAGTGGAGGTCGGTGCGTGTGTGAGAGAGGAGGTCGGTGCGTGTGTGCGAGTGTGAGAGGAGGTCGGTGCGCGTGTGTGAGAGGAGGTTGGTGCGTGTGTGAGAGAGAAGGTCGGTGCGTGTGTGCGAGTGGAGGTCGGTGCGTGTGTGTGAGAGGAGGTCGGTGCGTGTGTGCGAGAGGAGGTCGGTGCGTTTGTGTGAGAGGAGGTCGGTGCGTGTGTGCGAGTGTGAGAGGAGGTCGGAGCGTGTGTGCGAGAGGAGGTCGGTGCGTGTGTGCGAGAGGAGGTCGGTGCGTGTGTGCGAGAGGAGGTCGGTGCGTGTGTGAGAGAGGAGGTCGGTGCGTGTGTGCGAGTGGAGGTCGGTGCGTGTGTGTGAGAGGAGGTCGGTGCGTGTGTGCGAGTGTGAGAGGAGGTCGGTGCGCGTGTGTGAGAGGAGGTTGGTGCGTGTGTGAGAGAGAAGGTCGGTGCGTGTGTGCGAGTGGAGGTCGGTGCGTGTGTGCGAGAGGAGGTCGGTGCGTGTGTGCGAGAGGAGGTCGGTGCGTTTGTGTGAGAGGAGGTCGGTGCGTGTGTGCGAGTGTGAGAGGAGGTCGGAGCGTGTGTGCGAGAGGAGGTCGGTGCGTGTGTGTGCGAGAGGAGGTCGGTGCGTGTGTGCGAGAGGAGGTCGGTGCGTGTGTGCGAGAGGAGGTAGGTGCGTGTGTGAGAGAGGAGGTCGGTGCGTGTGTGCGAGAGGTCGGTGCGCGTGTGTGAGAGGAGGTCGGTGCGTGTGTGAGAGAGGAGGTCGGTGCGTGTGTGCGAGTGGAGGTCGGTGCGTGTGTGTGAGAGGAGGTCGGTGCGTGTGTGCGAGTGTGAGAGGAGGTCGGTGCGCGTGTGTGAGAGGAGGTTGGTGCGTGTGTGAGAGAGAAGGTCGGTGCGTGTGTGCGAGTGGAGGTCGGTGCGTGTGTGTGAGAGGAGGTCGGTGCGTGTGTGCGAGTGTGAGAGGAGGTCGGTGCGTGTGTGCGAGAGGAGGTCGGTGCGTTTGTGTGAGAGGAGGTCGGTGCGTGTGTGCGAGTGTGAGAGGAGGTCGGAGCGTGTGTGCGAGAGGAGGTCGGTGCGTGTGTGTGCGAGAGGAGGTCGGTGCGTGTGTGTGCGAGAGGAGGTCGGTGCGTGTGTGCGAGAGGAGGTCGGTGCGTGTGTGCGAGTGTCAGAGGAGGTCGGTGCGTGTGTGCGAGAGGAGGTCGGTGCGTGTGTGCGAGAGGAGGTAGGTGCGTGTGTGAGAGAGGAGGTCGGTGCGTGTGTGCGAGAGGTCGGTGCGCGTGTGTGAGAGGAGGTCGGTGCGTGTGTGAGAGAGGAGGTCGGTGCGTGTGTGCGAGTGGAGGTCGGTGCGTGTGTGTGAGAGGAGGTCGGTGCGTGTGTGCGAGTGTGAGAGGAGGTCGGTGCGCGTGTGTGAGAGGAGGTTGGTGCGTGTGTGAGAGAGAAGGTCGGTGCGTGTGTGCGAGTGGAGGTCGGTGCGTGTGTGTGAGAGGAGGTCGGTGCGTGTGTGCGAGTGTGAGAGGAGGTCGGTGCGTGTGTGCGAGAGGAGGTCGGTGCGTGTGTGCGAGTGTGAGAGGAGGTCGGAGCGTGTGTGCGAGAGGAGGTCGGTGCGTGTGTGTGCGAGAGGAGGTCGGTGCGTGTGTGTGCGAGAGGAGGTCGGTGCGTGTGTGCGAGAGGAGGTCGGTGCGTGTGTGCGAGTGTCAGAGGAGGTCGGTGCGTGTGTGCGAGAGGAGGTCGGTGCGTGTGTGTGAGAGGAGGTCGGTGCGTGTGTGAGAGAGGAGGTCGGTGCGTGTGTGCGTGTGTGAGAGGAGGTCGGTGCGTGTGGGCGAGTGTGAGAGGAGGTCGGTGCGTGTGTGCGAGAGGAGGTCGGTGCGTGTGTGTGAGAGGAGGTCGGTGCGTGTGTGAGAGAGGAGGTCGGTGCGTGTGCGAGAGGAGGTCGGTGCGTGTGTGCGTGTGTGAGAGGAGGTCGGTGCGTGTGTGCGAGTGTCAGAGGAGGTCGGTGCGTGTGTGCGAGGAGGTCGGTGCGTGTGTGCGAGAGGAGGTCGGTGCGTGTGTGCGAGTGTCAGAGGAGGTCGGTGCGTGTGTGCGAGAGGAGGTCGGTGCGTGTGTGTGAGAGGAGGTCGGTGCGTGTGTGAGAGAGGAGGTCGGTGCGTGTGCGAGAGGAGGTCGGTGCGTGTGTGCGTGTGTGAGAGGAGGTCGGTGCGTGTGTGAGAGGAGGTCGGTGCGTGTGTGCGAGTGGAGGTCGGTGCGTGTGTGCGAGTGGAGGTCGGTGCGTGTGTGCGAGAGGAGGTCGGAGCGTGTGTGCGAGTGCGAGAGGAGGTCGGAGCGTGTGTGCGAGAGGAGGTCGGTGCGTGTGTGAGAGAGGAGGTCGGTGCGTGTGAGAGAGGAGGTCGGTGCGTGTGTGCGAGAGGAGGTCGGGGCGTGTGTGCGAGAGGAGGTCGGGGCGTGTGTGCGAGAGGAGGTCGGGGCGTGTGTGAGAGAGGAGGTCGGGGCGTGTGTGAGAGAGGAGGTCGGGGCGTGTGCGAGAGGAGGTCGGTGCGTGTGTGCGTGTGTGAGAGGAGGTCGGTGCGTGTGTGAGAGGAGGTCGGTGCGTGTGTGCGAGTGGAGGTCGGTGCGTGTGTGCGAGTGGAGGTCGGTGCGTGTGTGCGAGAGGAGGTCGGAGCGTGTGTGCGAGTGCGAGAGGAGGTCGGAGCGTGTGTGCGAGAGGAGGTCGGTGCGTGTGTGAGAGAGGAGGTCGGTGCGTGTGAGAGAGGAGGTCGGTGCGTGTGTGCGAGAGGAGGTCGGGGCGTGTGTGCGAGAGGAGGTCGGGGCGTGTGTGCGAGAGGAGGTCGGGGCGTGTGTGAGAGAGGAGGTCGGGGCGTGTGTGAGAGAGGAGGTCGGGGCGCGTGTGCGAGAGGAGATCGGTGCGTGTGTGAGAGAGGAGGTTGGTGCGTGTGTGCGAGTGGAGGTCGGTGCGTGTGTGCGAGAGGAGGTCGGTGCGTGTGTGCGAGAGGAGGTCGGTGCGTGTGTGCGAGTGTGAGAGGAGGTCGGTGCGTGTGTGAGAGAGGAGGTCGGTGCGTGTGTGAGAGAGGAGGTCGGGGCGTGTGCGAGAGGAGGTCGGGGCGTGTGTGCGAGAGGAGGTCGGGGCGTGTGTGCGAGAGGAGGTCGGGGCGTGTGTGAGAGAGGAGGTCGGTGCGTGTGTGAGAGAGGAGGTCGGGGCGTGTGTGAGAGAGGAGGTCGGGGCGTGTGTGCGAGAGGAGGTCGGGGCGTGTGTGAGAGAGGAGGTCGGGGCGTGTGTGAGAGAGGAGGTCGGGGCGCGTGTGCGAGAGGAGATCGGTGCGTGTGTGAGAGGAGGTCGGTGCGTGTGTGAGAGAGGAGGTTGGTGCGTGTGTGCGAGTGGAGGTCGGTGCGTGTGTGCGAGAGGAGGTCGGTGCGTGTGTGCGAGAGGAGGTCGGTGCGTGTGTGCGAGTGTGAGAGGAGGTCGGTGCGTGTGTGAGAGAGGAGGTCGGTGCGTGTGTGAGAGAGGAGGTCGGGGCGTGTGCGAGAGGAGGTCGGGGCGTGTGTGCGAGAGGAGGTCGGGGCGTGTGTGCGAGAGGAGGTCGGGGCGTGTGTGAGAGAGGAGGTCGGGGCGTGTGTGAGAGAGGAGGTCGGGGCGTGTGTGAGAGAGGAGGTCGGGGCGTGTGTGCGAGAGGAGGTCGGGGCGTGTGTGCGAGAGGAGGTCGGGGCGTGTGTGCGAGAGGAGGTCGGTGCGTGTGTGCGAGAGGAGGTCGGTGCGTGAGTGTGAGAGGAGGTCGGTGCGTGTGTGAGAGAGGAGGTCGGTGCGTGTGTGAGAGAGGAGGTCGGTGCGTGTGTGAGAGAGGAGGTCGGTGCGTGTGTGAGAGAGGAGGTCGGTGCGTGTGTGAGAGAGGAGGTCGGTGCGTGAGTGTGAGAGGAGGTCGGTGCGTGAGTGTGAGAGGAGGTCGGTGCGTGTGTGCGAGTGTGAGAGGAGGTCGGTGCGTGTGTGCGAGAGGAGGTCGGTGCGTGTGTGCGAGAGGAGGTCGGTGCGTGTGTGCGAGAGGAGGTCGGTGCGCGTGTGCGAGAGGAGGTCGGTGCGTGTGTGTGAGAGGAGGTCGGTGCGTGTGTGTGAGAGGAGGTCGGTGCGTGTGTGAGAGAGGAGGTCAGTGCGTGTGTGAGAGAGGAGGTCGGTGCGTGTGTGAGAGAGGAGGTCGGTGCGTGTGTGCGAGAGGTCGGTGCGCGTGTGCGAGAGGAGATCGGTGCGTGTGTGAGGGGAGGTCGGTGCGTGTGTGAGAGAGGAGGTCGGTGCGTGTGTGCGAGTGTGAGGGGAGGTCGGTGCGTGTGTGCGAGAGGAGATCGGTGCGTGTGTGCGAGTGGAGGTCGGTGCGTGTGTGCGAGTGGAGGTCGGTGCGTGTGTGCGAGTGTGAGAGGAGGTCGGTGCGTGTGTGTGAGAGGAGGTCGGTGCGTGTGTGCGTGAGTGTGAGAGGAGGTCGGTGCGTGTGTGCGAGAGGAGGTCGGTGCGTGTGTGCGAGAGGAGGTCGGTGCGTGTGTGTGAGAGGAGGTCGGTGCGCGTGTGTGAGAGGAGGTCGGTGCGTGTGTGCGAGTGTGAGGGGAGGTCGGTGCGTGTGTGCGAGTGGAGGTCGGTGCGTGTGTGCGAGTGGAGGTCGGTGCGTGTGTGCGAGTGGAGGTCGGTGCGTGTGTGCGAGTGTGAGAGGAGGTCGGTGCGTGTGTGCGAGTGGAGGTCGGTGCGTGTGTGCGAGAGGAGGTCGGTGCGTGTGTGCGAGTGCGAGAGGAGGTCGGTGCGTGTGTGCGAGAGCGAGAGGAGGTCGGTGCGTGTGTGCGAGAGGAGGTCGGTGCGTGTGTGCGAGAGGAGGTCGGTGCGTGAGTGTGAGAGGAGGTCGGTGCGTGAGTGTGAGAGGAGGTCAGTGCGTGTGTGTGAGAGGAGGTCGGTGCGTGTGTGAGAGGAGGTCGGTGCGTGTGCGTGTGTGAGAGAGGAGGTCGGTGCGTGTGTGAGAGAGGAGGTCGGTGCGTGTGTGAGAGAGGAGGTCGGTGCGTGTGTGAGAGAGGAGGTCGGTGCGTGTGTGCGAGTGGAGGTCGGTGCGTGTGTGCGAGTGTGAGAGGAGGTCGGTGCGTGTGTGCGAGAGGAGGTCGGTGCGTGTGTGCGAGAGGAGGTCGGTGCGTGTGTGCGAGAGGAGATCGGTGCGTGTGTGCGAGTGGAGGTCGGTGCGTGAGTGTGAGAGGAGGTCGGTGCGTGTGTGCGAGTGTGAGAGGAGGTCGGTGCGTGTGTGTGAGAGGAGGTCGGTGCGTGTGTGCGTGAGTGTGAGAGGAGGTCGGTGCGTGTGTGCGAGAGGAGGTCGGTGCGTGTGTGCGAGAGGAGGTCGGTGCGTGTGTGTGAGAGGAGGTCGGTGCGCGTGTGTGAGAGGAGGTCGGTGCGTGTGTGCGAGTGTGAGGGGAGGTCGGTGCGTGTGTGCGAGTGGAGGTCGGTGCGTGTGTGCGAGTGGAGGTCGGTGCGTGTGTGCGAGTGGAGGTCGGTGCGTGTGTGCGAGAGGAGGTCGGTGCGTGTGTGCGAGTGCGAGAGGAGGTCGGTGCGTGTGTGCGTGAGAGGAGGTCGGTGCGTGTGTGTGAGAGGAGGTCGGTCCGTGTGCGTGAGAGGAGGTCGGTGCGTGTGTGCGAGAGGTTGGTGCGTGTGTGTGAGGGGAGGTCGGTGCGTGTGTGTGAGAGAGAGGAGGTCGGTGCGTGTGTGTGAGAGAGAGGAGGTCGGTGCGTGTGTGTGAGAGAGAGGAGGTCGGTGCGTGTGTGTGTGGGGAGGTCGGTGCGTGTGTGTGAGGGGAGGTCGGTGCGTGTGTGTGAGAGAGAGGAGGTCGGTGCGTGTGTGTGAGAGAGAGGAGGTCGGTGCGTGTGTGTGAGGGGAGGTCGGTGCGTGTGTGTGAGAGGGGGTCGGTGCGTGTGTGTGAGAGAGAGGAGGTCGGTGCGTGTGGATGAGAGGAGGTCGGTGCGTGTGTGTGAGGGGAGGTCGGTGCGTGTGTGTGAGAGAGAGGAGGTCGGTGCGTGTGTGTGTGAGAGAGGAGGTCGGTGCGTGTGCGTGTGAGGAGGTCGGTGCGTGTGCGTGAGAGGAGGTCGGTGCGTGTGCGTGAGAGGAGGTCGGTGCGTGTGCGTGTGTGTGAGAGGAGGTCGGTGCGTGTGTGCGTGAGAGGAGGTCGGTCCGTGTGCGTGAGAGGAGGTCGGTGCGTGTGTGCGAGAGGTCGGTGCGTGTGTGTGAGGGGAGGTCGGTGCGTGTGTGTGTGAGAGAGGAGGTCGGTGCGTGTGTGTGAGAGGGGGTCGGTGCGTGTGTGTGAGAGAGAGGAGGTCGGTGCGTGTGGATGAGAGGAGGTCGGTGCGTGTGTGTGAGGGGAGGTCGGTGCGTGTGTGTGAGAGAGAGGAGGTCGGTGCGTGTGCGTGTGAGAGAGGAGGTCGGTGCGTGTGCGTGTGAGGAGGTCGGTGCGTGTGCGTGAGAGGAGGTCGGTGCGTGTGCGTGAGAGGAGGTCGGTGCGTGTGCGTGTGTGTGAGAGGAGGTCGATGCGTGTGTGTGTGTGTGAGAGGAGGTCGGTGCGTGTGTGTGAGAGAGAGGAGGTCGGTGCGTGTGCGTGAGAGGAGGTCGGTGCGTGTGCGTGAGAGGAGGTCGGTGCGTGTGCGTGAGAGGAGGTCGGTGCGTGTGTGTGTGTGTGAGAGGAGGTCGGTGCGTGTGTGTGTGTGTGAGAGGAGGTCGGTGCGTGTGTGCGTGAGAGGAGGTCGGTGCGTGTGTGCGTGAGAGGAGGTCGGTGCGTGTGCGTGAGAGGAGGTCGGTCCGTGTGCGTGAGAGGAGGTCGGTCCGTGTGCGTGAGAGGAGGTCGGTCCGTGTGTGCGAGAGGTTGGTGCGTGTGTGTGAGGGGAGGTCGGTGCGTGTGCGTGAGAGGAGGTCGGTGCGTGTGTGTGTGTGTGAGAGGAGGTCGGTGCGTGTGTGTGTGTGTGAGAGGAGGTCGGTGCGTGTGTGCGTGAGAGGAGGTCGGTGCGTGTGTGCGTGAGAGGAGGTCGGTGCGTGTGTGCGTGAGAGGAGGTCGGTGCGTGTGCGTGAGAGGAGGTCGGTGCGTGTGCGTGAGAGGAGGTCGGTCCGTGTGTGCGAGAGGAGGTCGGTGCGTGTGTGCGAGTGCGAGAGGAGGTCGGTGCGTGTGTGCGAGAGGAGGTCGGTGCGTGTGTGCGAGAGGAGGTCGGTGCGTGAGTGTGAGAGGAGGTCGGTGCGTGAGTGTGAGAGGAGGTCAGTGCGTGTGTGTGAGAGGAGGTCGGTGCGTGTGTGAGAGGAGGTCGGTGCGTGTGTGCGTGAGTGTGAGAGGAGGTCGGTGCGTGTGTGCGAGAGGAGGTCGGTGCGTGTGTGCGAGAGGAGGTCGGTGCGTGTGTGTGAGAGGAGGTCGGTGCGTGTGTGTGAGAGGAGGTCGGTGCGTGTGTGCGAGTGTGAGGGGAGGTCGGTGCGTGTGTGCGAGTGGAGGTCGGTGCGTGTGTGCGAGTGGAGGTCGGTGCGTGTGTGCGAGTGGAGGTCGGTGCGTGTGTGCGAGAGGAGGTCGGTGCGTGTGTGCGAGTGCGAGAGGAGGTCGGTGCGTGTGTGCGTGAGAGGAGGTCGGTGCGTGTGCGTGAGAGGAGGTCGGTCCGTGTGCGTGAGAGGAGGTCGGTGCGTGTGTGCGAGAGGTTGGTGCGTGTGTGTGAGGGGAGGTCGGTGCGTGTGTGTGAGAGAGAGGAGGTCGGTGCGTGTGTGTGAGAGAGAGGAGGTCGGTGCGTGTGTGTGAGAGAGAGGAGGTCGGTGCGTGTGTGTGAGGGGAGGTCGGTGCGTGTGTGTGAGGGGAGGTCGGTGCGTGTGTGTGAGAGAGAGGAGGTCGGTGCGTGTGTGTGAGAGAGAGGAGGTCGGTGCGTGTGTGTGAGGGGAGGTCGGTGCGTGTGTGTGAGGGGAGGTCGGTGCGTGTGTGTGAGAGGGGGTCGGTGCGTGTGTGTGAGAGAGAGGAGGTCGGTGCGTGTGGATGAGAGGAGGTCGGTGCGTGTGTGTGAGGGGAGGTCGGTGCGTGTGTGAGAGAGAGAGGAGGTCGGTGCGTGTGTGTGTGAGAGAGGAGGTCGGTGCGTGTGCGTGAGAGGAGGTCGGTGCGTGTGCGTGAGAGGAGGTCGGTGCGTGTGCGTGTGTGTGAGAGGAGGTCGGTGCGTGTGTGCGTGAGAGGAGGTCGGTCCGTGTGCGTGAGAGGAGGTCGGTGCGTGTGTGCGAGAGGTCGGTGCGTGTGTGTGAGGGGAGGTCGGTGCGTGTGTGTGTGAGAGAGGAGGTCGGTGCGTGTGTGTGAGAGGGGGTCGGTGCGTGTGTGTGAGAGAGAGGAGGTCGGTGCGTGTGGATGAGAGGAGGTCGGTGCGTGTGTGTGAGGGGAGGTCGGTGCGTGTGTGTGAGAGAGAGGAGGTCGGTGCGTGTGCGTGTGAGAGAGGAGGTCGGTGCGTGTGCGTGTGAGGAGGTCGGTGCGTGTGCGTGAGAGGAGGTCGGTGCGTGTGCGTGAGAGGAGGTCGGTGCGTGTGCGTGTGTGTGAGAGGAGGTCGATGCGTGTGTGTGTGTGTGAGAGGAGGTCGGTGCGTGTGTGTGAGAGAGAGGAGGTCGGTGCGTGTGGATGAGAGGAGGTCGGTGCGTGTGCGTGAGAGGAGGTCGGTGCGTGTGCGTGAGAGGAGGTCGGTGCGTGTGTGTGTGTGTGAGAGGAGGTCGGTGCGTGTGTGTGTGTGTGAGAGGAGGTCGGTGCGTGTGTGCGTGAGAGGAGGTCGGTGCGTGTGTGCGTGAGAGGAGGTCGGTGCGTGTGCGTGAGAGGAGGTCGGTCCGTGTGCGTGAGAGGAGGTCGGTCCGTGTGTGCGAGAGGTTGGTGCGTGTGTGTGAGGGGAGGTCGGTGCGTGTGCGTGAGAGGAGGTCGGTGCGTGTGTGTGTGTGAGAGAGGAGGTCGGTGCGTGTGTGTGTGTGTGAGAGGAGGTCGGTGCGTGTGTGCGTGAGAGGAGGTCGGTGCGTGTGTGCGTGAGAGGAGGTCGGTGCGTGTGTGCGTGAGAGGAGGTCGGTGCGTGTGTGTGAGGGGAGGTCGGTGCGTGTGTGTGAGAGGGGGTCGGTGCGTGTGTGTGAGAGAGAGGAGGTCGGTGCGTGTGGATGAGAGGAGGTCGGTGCGTGTGTGTGAGGGGAGGTCGGTGCGTGTGTGTGAGAGAGAGGAGGTCGGTGCGTGTGTGTGTGAGAGAGGAGGTCGGTGCGTGTGCGTGTGAGGAGGTCGGTGCGTGTGCGTGAGAGGAGGTCGGTGCGTGTGCGTGAGAGGAGGTCGGTGCGTGTGCGTGTGTGTGAGAGGAGGTCGGTGCGTGTGTGCGTGAGAGGAGGTCGGTCCGTGTGCGTGAGAGGAGGTCGGTGCGTGTGTGCGAGAGGTCGGTGCGTGTGTGTGAGGGGAGGTCGGTGCGTGTGTGTGTGAGAGAGGAGGTCGGTGCGTGTGTGTGAGAGGGGGTCGGTGCGTGTGTGTGAGAGAGAGGAGGTCGGTGCGTGTGGATGAGAGGAGGTCGGTGCGTGTGTGTGAGGGGAGGTCGGTGCGTGTGTGTGAGAGAGAGGAGGTCGGTGCGTGTGCGTGTGAGAGAGGAGGTCGGTGCGTGTGCGTGAGAGGAGGTCGGTGCGTGTGCGTGAGAGGAGGTCGGTGCGTGTGCGTGAGAGGAGGTCGGTGCGTGTGTGTGTGTGTGAGAGGAGGTCGGTGCGTGTGTGTGTGTGTGAGAGGAGGTCGGTGCGTGTGTGCGTGAGAGGAGGTCGGTGCGTGTGTGCGTGAGAGGAGGTCGGTGCGTGTGCGTGAGAGGAGGTCGGTCCGTGTGCGTGAGAGGAGGTCGGTCCGTGTGTGCGAGAGGTTGGTGCGTGTGTGTGAGGGGAGGTCGGTGCGTGTGCGTGAGAGGAGGTCGGTGCGTGTGTGTGTGTGTGAGAGGAGGTCGGTGCGTGTGTGTGTGTGTGAGAGGAGGTCGGTGCGTGTGTGTGAGGGGAGGTCGGTGCGTGTGTGTGAGAGGGGGTCGGTGCGTGTGTGTGAGAGAGAGGAGGTCGGTGCGTGTGGATGAGAGGAGGTCGGTGCGTGTGTGTGAGGGGAGGTCGGTGCGTGTGTGTGAGAGAGAGGAGGTCGGTGCGTGTGTGTGTGAGAGAGGAGGTCGGTGCGTGTGCGTGTGAGGAGGTCGGTGCGTGTGTGTGTGTGGAGGTCGGTGCGTGTGCGTGAGAGGAGGTCGGTGCGTGTGCGTGTGTGTGAGAGGAGGTCGGTGCGTGTGTGCGCGAGAGGAGGTCGGTCCGTGTGCGTGAGAGGAGGTCGGTGCGTGTGTGCGAGAGGTCGGTGCGTGTGTGTGAGGGGAGGTCGGTGCGTGTGTGTGTGAGAGAGGAGGTCGGTGCGTGTGTGTGAGAGGGGGTCGGTGCGTGTGTGTGAGAGAGAGGAGGTCGGTGCGTGTGGGTGAGAGGAGGTCGGTGCGTGTGTGTGAGGGGAGGTCGGTGCGTGTGTGTGAGAGAGAGGAGGTCGGTGCGTGTGCGTGTGAGAGAGGAGGTCGGTGCGTGTGCGTGAGAGGAGGTCGGTGCGTGTGCGTGAGAGGAGGTCGGTGCGTGTGCGTGAGAGGAGGTCGGTGCGTGTGTGTGTGTGTGAGAGGAGGTCGGTGCGTGTGTGTGTGTGTGAGAGGAGGTCGGTGCGTGTGTGCGTGAGAGGAGGTCGGTGCGTGTGTGCGTGAGAGGAGGTCGGTGCGTGTGCGTGAGAGGAGGTCGGTCCGTGTGCGTGAGAGGAGGTCGGTCCGTGTGTGCGAGAGGTTGGTGCGTGTGTGTGAGGGGAGGTCGGTGCGTGTGCGTGAGAGGAGGTCGGTGCGTGTGTGTGTGTGTGAGAGGAGGTCGGTGCGTGTGTGTGTGTGTGAGAGGAGGTCGGTGCGTGTGTGCGTGAGAGGAGGTCGGTGCGTGTGTGCGTGAGAGGAGGTCGGTGCGTGTGTGCGTGAGAGGAGGTCGGTGCGTGTGCGTGAGAGGAGGTCGGTGCGTGTGCGTGAGAGGAGGTCGGTCCGTGTGTGCGAGAGGTTGGTGCGTGTGCGTGAGAGGAGGTCGGTGCGTGTGCGTGAGAGGAGGTCGGTGCGTGTGCGTGAGAGGAGGTCGGTGCGTGTGTGTGTGTGTGAGAGGAGGTCGGTGCGTGTGTGTGTGTGTGAGAGGAGGTCGGTGCGTGTGTGCGTGAGAGGAGGTCGGTGCGTGTGTGCGTGAGAGGAGGTCGGTGCGTGTGCGTGAGAGGAGGTCGGTCCGTGTGCGTGAGAGGAGGTCGGTCCGTGTGTGCGAGAGGTTGGTGCGTGTGTGTGAGGGGAGGTCGGTGCGTGTGCGTGAGAGGAGGTCGGTGCGTGTGTGTGTGTGTGAGAGGAGGTCGGTGCGTGTGTGTGTGTGTGAGAGGAGGTCGGTGCGTGTGTGCGTGAGAGGAGGTCGGTGCGTGTGTGCGTGAGAGGAGGTCGGTGCGTGTGTGCGTGAGAGGAGGTCGGTGCGTGTGCGTGAGAGGAGGTCGGTGCGTGTGCGTGAGAGGAGGTCGGTCCGTGTGTGCGAGAGGTTGGTGCGTGTGTGTGAGGGGAGGTCGGTGCGTGTGCGTGAGAGGAGGTCGGTGCGTGTGTGTGTGTGTGAGAGGAGGTCGGTGCGTGTGTGCGTGAGAGGAGGTCGGTGCGTGTGTGCGTGAGAGGAGGTCGGTGCGTGTGTGCGTGAGGGGAGGTCGGTGCGTGTGCGTGAGGGGAGGTCGGTGCGTGTGCGTGAGGGGAGGTCGGTGCGTGTGCGTGAGGGGAGGTCGGTGCGTGTGCGTGAGAGGAGGTCGGTGCGTGTGTGTGTGTGTGAGAGGAGGTCGGTGCGTGTGTGTGTGTGAGAGGAGGTCGGTGCGTGTGTGCGTGAGAGGAGGTCGGTGCGTGTGTGCGTGAGAGGAGGTCGGTGCGTGTGTGCGTGAGAGGAGGTCGGTGCGTGTGTGTGAGGGGAGGTCGGTGCGTGTGTGAGAGAGGGGGTCGGTGCGTGTGTGTGAGAGAGAGGAGGTCGGTGCGTGTGGATGAGAGGAGGTCGGTGCGTGTGTGTGAGGGGAGGTCGGTGCGTGTGTGTGAGAGAGAGGAGGTCGGTGCGTGTGTGTGTGAGAGAGGAGGTCGGTGCGTGTGCGTGTGAGGAGGTCGGTGCGTGTGCGTGAGAGGAGGTCGGTGCGTGTGCGTGAGAGGAGGTCGGTGCGTGTGCGTGTGTGTGAGAGGAGGTCGGTGCGTGTGTGCGTGAGAGGAGGTCGGTCCGTGTGCGTGAGAGGAGGTCGGTGCGTGTGTGCGAGAGGTCGGTGCGTGTGTGTGAGGGGAGGTCGGTGCGTGTGTGTGTGAGAGAGGAGGTCGGTGCGTGTGTGTGAGAGGGGGTCGGTGCGTGTGTGTGAGAGAGAGGAGGTCGGTGCGTGTGGATGAGAGGAGGTCGGTGCGTGTGTGTGAGGGGAGGTCGGTGCGTGTGTGTGAGAGAGAGGAGGTCGGTGCGTGTGCGTGTGAGAGAGGAGGTCGGTGCGTGTGTGCGAGAGGAGGTCGGTGCGTGTGTGTGTGTGAGAGGAGGTCGGTGCGTGTGTGCGAGAGGAGGTCGGTGCGTGTGTGCGAGAGGAGGTCGGTGCGTGTGTGCGAGAGGAGGTCGGTGCGTGTGTGCGAGAGGAGGTCGGTGCGTGTGTGCGTGTGTGTGAGAGGAGGTCGGTGCGTGTGTGCGAGAGGAGGTCGGTGCGTGTGTGCGAGAGGAGGTCGGTGCGTGTGTGCGAGAGGAGGTCGGTGCGTGTGTGCGAGAGGAGGTCGGTGCGTGTGTGCGTGTGTGTGAGAGGAGGTCGGTGCGTGTGTGAGAGGAGGTCGGTGCGTGTGCGTGTGTGTGAGAGGAGATCGATGCGTGTGTGCGAGAGGAGGTCGGTGCGTGTGTGCGAGAGGAGGTCGGTGCGTGTGTGCGAGAGGAGGTCGGTGCGTGTGTGCGAGAGGAGGTCGGTGCGTGTGTGCGAGAGGAGGTCGGTGCGTGTGTGCGAGAGGAGGTCGGTGCGTGTGTGCGAGAGGAGGTCGGTGCGTGTGTGCGAGAGGAGGTCGGTGCGTGTGTGCGAGAGGAGGTCGGTGCGTGTGTGCGAGAGGAGGTCGGTGCGTGTGTGCGTGTGTGTGAGAGGAGGTCGGTGCGTGTGTGCGAGAGGAGGTCGGTGCGTGTGTGCGAGTGTGAGAGGAGGTCGGTGCGTGTGTGCGAGAGGAGGTCGGTGCGTGTGTGCGAGAGGAGGTCGGTGCGTGTGTGCGAGAGGAGGTCGGTGCGTGTGTGCGAGAGGAGGTCGGTGCGTGTGTGCGAGAGGAGGTCGGTGCGTGTGCGCGAGAGGAGGTCGGTGCGTGTGTGCGAGTGCGAGAGGAGGTCGGTGCGTGTGTGCGAGAGGAGGTCGGTGCGTGTGTGCGAGAGGAGGTCGGTGCGTGTGTGCGAGTGTGAGAGGAGGTCGGTACGTGTGTGCGAGTGTGAGAGGAGGTCGGTGCGTGTGTGCGAGAGGAGGTCGGTGCGTGTGTGCGAGAGGAGGTCGGTGCGTGTGCGCGAGAGGAGGTCGGTGCGTGTGCGCGAGAGGAGGTCGGTGCGTGTGCGCGAGTGGGTGGTCGGTGCGTGTGCGCGAGTGGGTGGTCGGTGCGTGTGCGCGAGAGGAGGTCGGTGCGTGTGTGCGAGTGTGAGAGGAGGTCGGTGCGTGTGCGCGAGAGGAGGTCGGTGCGTGTGTGCGAGTGTGAGAGGAGGTCGGTGCGTGTGTGCGAGAGGAGGTCGGTGCGTGTGTGCGAGAGGAGGTCGGTGCGTGTGTGCGAGTGTGAGAGGAGGTCGGTGCGTGTGTGCGAGTGTGAGAGGAGGTCGGTGCGTGTGTGCGAGAGGAGGTCGGTGCGTGTGCGCGAGAGGAGGTCGGTGCGTGTGCGCGAGAGGAGGTCGGTGCGTGTGTGCGAGTGGGTGGTCGGTGCGTGTGTGCGAGAGGAGGTCAGTGCGTGTGTGCGAGAGGAGGTCGGTGCGTGTGTACGAGTGTGAGAGGAGGTCGGTGCGTGTGTGCGAGAGGAGGTCGGTGAGTGTGTGTGTGTGTGTGAGAGGAGGTCGGTGCGTGTGTGCGAGAGGAGGTCGGTGCGTGTGTGTGAGAGGAGGTCGGTGCGTGTGTGCGAGAGGAGGTCGGTGCGTGTGTGCGAGAGGAGGTCGGTGCGTGTGTGCGAGTGTGAGAGGAGGTCGGTGCGTGTGTGCGAGAGGAGGTCGGTGCGTGTGTGCGAGAGGAGGTCGGTGCGTGTGTGCGAGAGGAGGTCGGTGCGTGTGTGCGAGAGGAGGTCGGTGCGTGTGTGCGAGTGCGAGAGGAGGTCGGTGCGTGTGTGCGAGAGGAGGTCGGTGCGTGTGTGCGAGAGGAGGTCGGTGCGTGTGTGCGAGTGTGAGAGGAGGTCGGTACGTGTGTGCGAGTGTGAGAGGAGGTCGGTGCGTGTGTGCGAGAGGAGGTCGGTGCGTGTGTGCGAGAGGAGGTCGGTGCGTGTGCGCAAGAGGAGGTCGGTGCGTGTGCGCGAGAGGAGGTCGGTGCGTGTGCGCGAGTGGGTGGTCGGCGCGTGTGTGCGAGAGGAGGTCGGTGCGTGTGCGCGAGAGGAGGTCGGTGCGTGTGTGCGAGTGTGAGAGGAGGTCGGTGCGTGTGCGCGAGAGGAGGTCGGTGCGTGTGTGCGAGTGTGAGAGGAGGTCGGTGCGTGTGTGCGAGAGGAGGTCGGTGCGTGTGTGCGAGAGGAGGTCGGTGCGTGTGTGCGAGTGTGAGAGGAGGTCGGTGCGTGTGTGCGAGTGTGAGAGGAGGTCGGTGCGTGTGTGCGAGAGGAGGTCGGTGCGTGTGCGCGAGAGGAGGTCGGTGCGTGTGCGCGAGAGGAGGTCGGTGCGTGTGTGCGAGTGGGTGGTCGGTGCGTGTGTGCGAGAGGAGGTCAGTGCGTGTGTGCGAGAGGAGGTCGGTGCGTGTGTACGAGTGTGAGAGGAGGTCGGTGCGTGTGTGCGAGAGGAGGTCGGTGAGTGTGTGTGTGTGTGTGAGAGGAGGTCGGTGCGTGTGTGCGAGAGGAGGTCGGTGCGTGTGTGCGAGAGGAGGTCGGTGCGTGTGTGCGAGAGGAGGTCGGTGCGTGTGTGCGAGTGTGAGAGGAGGTCGGTGCGTGTGTGCGAGTGTGAGAGGAGGTCGGTGCGTGTGTGCGAGAGGAGGTCGGTGCGTGTGCGCGAGAGGAGGTCGGTGCGTGTATGCGAGAGGAGGTCGGTGCGTGTGTGCGAGAGGAGGTCGGTGCGTTTGTGTGCGAGAGGAGGTCGGTGCGTGTGTGTGAGAGGAGGTCGGTGCGTGTGGGCGAGTGTGAGAGGAGGTCGGTGCGTGTGTGTGAGAGGAGGTCGGTGCGTGTGTGCGAGAGGAGGTCGGTGCGTGTGTGTGCGAGAGGAGGTCGGTGCGTGTGTGTGTGTGCGAGAGGAGGTCGGTGCGTGTGTGCAAGGGGAGGTCGGTGCGTGTGCGCGAGAGGAGGTCGGTGCGTGTGTGCGAGTGTGAGAGGAGGTCGGTGCGTGTGTGCGAGAGGAGGTCGGTGCGTGTGTGCGAGAGGAGGTCGGTGCGTGTGTGCGAGTGTGAGAGGAGGTCGGTGCGTGTGTGCGAGTGTGAGAGGAGGTCGGTGCGTGTGTGCGAGTGTGAGAGGAGGTCGGTGCGTGTGTGCGAGAGGAGGTCGGTGCGTGTGCGCGAGAGGAGGTCGGTGCGTGTGCGCGAGAGGAGGTCGGTGCGTGTGTGCGAGTGGGTGGTCGGTGCGTGTGTGCGAGTGGGTGGTCGGTGCGTGTGTGCGAGAGGAGGTCGGTGCGTGTGCGCGAGTGTGAGAGGAGGTCGGTGCGTGTGTGCGAGAGGAGGTCGGTGCGTGTGTGCGAGAGGAGGTCGGTGCGTGTGTGTGCGTGTGTGCGAGAGGAGGTCGGTGCGTGTGTGCGAGTGTGAGAGGAGGTCGGTGCGTGTGTGCGAGAGGAGGTCGGTGCGTGTGTGCGAGAGGAGGTCGGTGCGTGTGTGCGAGTGTGAGAGGAGGTCGGTGCGTGTGTGCGAGAGGAGGTCGGTGCGTGTGTGCGAGAGGAGGTCGGTGCGTGTGTGCGAGTGTGAGAGGAGGTCGGTGCGTGTGTGCGAGTGTGAGAGGAGGTCGGTGCGTGTGTGCGAGAGGAGGTCGGTGCGTGTGTGCGAGAGGAGGTCGGTGCGTGTGCGCGAGAGGAGGTCGGTGCGTGTGCGCGAGAGGAGGTCGGTGCGTGTGTGCGAGTGGGTGGTCGGTGCGTGTGTGCGAGAGGAGGTCAGTGCGTGTGTGCGAGAGGAGGTCGGTGCGTGTGTACGAGTGTGAGAGGAGGTCGGTGCGTGTGTGCGAGAGGAGGTCGGTGAGTGTGTGTGCGTGTGTGCGAGAGGAGGTCGGTGCGTGTGTGCGAGTGTGAGAGGAGGTCGGTGCGTGTGTGCGAGAGGAGGTCGGTGCGTGTGTGCGAGAGGAGGTCGGTGCGTGTGTGCGAGAGGAGGTCGGTGCGTGTGTGCGAGTGTGAGAGGAGGTCGGTGCGTGTGTGCGAGTGTGAGAGGAGGTCGGTGCGTGTGTGCGAGAGGAGGTCGGTGCGTGTGTGCGAGAGGAGGTCGGTGCGTGTGCGCGAGAGGAGGTCGGTGCGTGTGCGCGAGAGGAGGTCGGTGCGTGTGTGCGAGTGGGTGGTCGGTGCGTGTGTGCGAGAGGAGGTCAGTGCGTGTGTGCGAGAGGAGGTCGGTGCGTGTGTACGAGTGTGAGAGGAGGTCGGTGCGTGTGTGCGAGAGGAGGTCGGTGAGTGTGTGTGCGTGTGTGCGAGAGGAGGTCGGTGCGTGTGTGCGAGAGGAGGTCGGTGCGTGTGTGCGAGTGTGAGAGGAGGTCGGTGCGTGTGCGCGAGTGTGAGAGGAGGTCGGTGCGTGTGTGCGAGAGGAGGTCGGTGCGTGTGCGCGAGAGGAGGTCGGTGCGTGTATGCGAGAGGAGGTCGGTGCGTGTGTGCGAGAGGAGGTCGGTGCGTTTGTGTGCGAGAGGAGGTTGGTGCGTGTGTGTGAGAGGAGGTCGGTGCGTGTGGGCGAGTGTGAGAGGAGGTCGGTGCGTGTGTGCGAGAGGAGGTCGGTGCGTGTGTGCGAGAGGAGGTCGGTGCGTGTGTGTGCGAGAGGAGGTCGGTGCGTGTGTGTGTGTGTGCGAGAGGAGGTCGGTGCGTGTGTGCAAGGGGAGGTCGGTGCGTGTGTGCGAGAGGAGGTCGGTGCGTGTGTGCGAGAGGAGGTCGGTGCGTGTGTGCGAGAGGAGGTCGGTGCGTGTGTGCGAGAGGAGGTCGGTGCGTGTGTGCGAGAGGAGGTCGGTGCGTGTGCGCGAGAGGAGGTCGGTGCGTGTGTGCGAGTGTGAGAGGAGGTCGGTGCGTGTGTGCGAGAGGAGGTCGGTGCGTGTGTGCGAGAGGAGGTCGGTGCGTGTGTGCGAGAGGAGGTCGGTGCGTGTGTGCGAGTGTGAGAGGAGGTCGGTGCGTGTGTGCGAGTGTGAGAGGAGGTCGGTGCGTGTGTGCGAGAGGAGGTCGGTGCGTGTGCGCGAGAGGAGGTCGGTGCGTGTGTGCGAGTGGGTGGTCGGTGCGTGTGTGCGAGAGGAGGTCAGTGCGTGTGTGCGAGAGGAGGTCGGTGCGTGTGTACGAGTGTGAGAGGAGGTCGGTGCGTGTGTGCGAGAGGAGGTCGGTGAGTGTGTGTGTGTGCGAGAGGAGGTCGGTGCGTGTGTGCGAGAGGAGGTCGGTGCGTGTGTGCGAGAGGAGGTCGGTGCGTGTGTGCGAGAGGAGGTCGGTGCGTGTGTGCGAGTGTGAGAGGAGGTCGGTGCGTGTGCGCGAGAGGAGGTCGGTGCGTGTGTGCGAGTGGGTGGTCAGTGCGTGTGTGCGAGAGGAGGTCGGTGCGTGTGTACGAGTGTGAGAGGAGGTCGGTGCGTGTGTGCGAGAGGAGGTCGGTGAGTGTGTGTGTGTGTGTGTGAGAGGAGGTCGGTGCGTGTGTGCGAGAGGAGGTCGGTGCGTGTGTGCGAGTGTGAGAGGAGGTCGGTGCGTGTGTGCGAGTGCGAGAGGAGGTCGGTGCGTGTGCGCGAGAGGAGGTCGGTGCGTGTGCGCGAGAGGAGGTCGGTGCGTGTGCGCGAGAGGAGGTCGGTGCGTGTGCGCGAGAGGAGGTCGGTGCGTGTGCGCGAGAGGAGGTCGGTGCGTGTGCGCGAGAGGAGGTCGGTGCGTGTGCGCGAGAGGAGGTCGGTGCGTGTGCGCGAGAGGAGGTCGGTGCGTGTGCGTGAGAGGAGGTCGGTGCGTGTGTGTGAGAGGAGGTCGGTGCGTGTGTGTGAGAGGAGGTCGGTGCGTGTGTGTGAGAGGAGGTCGGTGCGTGTGTGTGAGAGGAGGTCGGTGCGTGTGTGTGAGAGGAGGTCGGTGCGTGTGGGCGAGTGTGAGAGGAGGTCGGTGCGTGTGCGTGAGAGGAGGTCGGTGCGTGTGTGTGAGAGGAGGTCGGTGCGTGTGGGCGAGTGTGAGAGGAGGTCGGTGCGTGTGTGTGAGAGGAGGTCGGTGCGTGTGTGTGCGAGAGGAGGTCGGTGCGTGTGTGTGTGTGCGAGAGGAGGTCGGTGCGTGTGTGCGAGGGGAGGTCGGTGCGTGTGTGCGAGGGGAGGTCGGTGCGTGTGTGCGAGGGGAGGTCGGTGCGTGTGTGTGCGAGAGGAGGTCGGTGCGTGTGTGTGTGTGCGAGAGGAGGTCGGTGCGTGTGTGCGAGGGGAGGTCGGTGCGTGTGTGTGCGAGAGGAGGTCGGTGCGTGTGTGTGTGTGCGAGAGGAGGTCGGTGCGTGTGTGCGAGGGGAGGTCGGTGCGTGTGTGCGAGGTGAGGTCGGTGCGTGTGTGCGAGGGGAGGTCGGTGCGTGTGTGCGAGGGGAGGTCGGTGCGTGTGTGCGAGGGGAGGTCGGTGCGTGTGTGCAAGGGGAGGTCGGTGCGTGTGCGCGAGAGGAGGTCGGTGCGTGTGTGCGAGTGTGAGAGGAGGTCGGTGCGTGTGTGCGAGAGGAGGTCGGTGCGTGTGTGCGAGAGGAGGTCGGTGCGTGTGTGCGAGTGTGAGAGGAGGTCGGTGCGTGTGTGCGAGTGTGAGAGGAGGTCGGTGCGTGTGTGCGAGAGGAGGTCGGTGCGTGTGCGCGAGAGGAGGTCGGTGCGTGTGTGCGAGTGGGTGGTCGGTGCGTGTGTGCGAGAGGAGGTCAGTGCGTGTGTGCGAGAGGAGGTCGGTGCGTGTGTACGAGTGTGAGAGGAGGTCGGTGCGTGTGTGCGAGAGGAGCTCGGTGAGTGTGTGTGTGTGCGCGAGAGGAGGTCGGTGCGTGTGTGCGAGAGGAGGTCGGTGCGTGAGTGTGAGAGGAGGTCGGTGCGTGTGTGCGAGAGGAGGTCGGTGCGTGTGTGCGAGTGTGAGAGGAGGTCGGTGCGTGTGCGCGAGAGGAGGTCGGTGCGTGTGTGCGAGTGGGTGGTCAGTGCGTGTGTGCGAGAGGAGGTCGGTGCGTGTGTACGAGTGTGAGAGGAGGTCGGTGCGTGTGTGCGAGAGGAGGTCGGTGAGTGTGTGTGTGTGTGCGCGAGAGGAGGTCGGTGCGTGTGTGCGAGAGGAGGTCGGTGCGTGTGTGCGAGAGGAGGTCGGTGCGTGTGTGCGAGTGTGAGAGGAGGTCGGTGCGTGTGTGCGAGAGGAGGTCGGTGCGTGTGTGCGAGAGGAGGTCGGTGCGTGTGTGCGAGAGGAGGTCGGTGCGTGTGGGCGAGTGTGAGAGGAGGTCGGTGCGTGTGGGCGAGTGTGAGAGGAGGTCGGTGCGTGTGTGTGAGAGGAGGTCGGTGCGTGTGTGTGCGAGAGGAGGTCGGTGCGTGTGTGTGTGTGCGAGAGGAGGTCGGTGCGTGTGTGCGAGGGGAGGTCGGTGCGTGTGAGTGAGAGGAGGTCGGTGCGTGTGCGTGAGAGGAGGTCGGTGCGTGTGCGTGAGAGGAGGTCGGTGCGTGTGTGAGAGGAGGTCGGTGCGTGTGCGTGTGTGTGAGAGGAGGTCGGTGCGTGTGTGTGAGAGGAGGTCGGTGCGTGTGTGTGAGAGGAGGTCGGTGCGTGTGTGTGAGAGGAGGTCGGTGCGTGTGTGAGAGAGGAGGTCGGTGCGTGTGTGTGAGAGGAGGTCGGTGCGTGTGTGCGTGAGAGGAGGTCGGTGCGTGTGTGCGAGAGGAGGTCGGTGCGTGTGTGCGAGAGGAGGTCGGTGCGTGTGTGCGTGAGAGGAGGTCGGTGCGTGTGCGTGAGAGGAGGTCGGTGCGTGTGCGTGAGAGGAGGTCGGTGCGTGTGCGTGAGAGGAGGTCGGTGCGTGTGTGAGAGGAGGTCGGTGCGTGTGCGTGTGTGTGAGAGGAGGTCGGTGCATGTGTGTGAGGAGGTCGGTGCGTGTGCGTGAGAGGAGGTCGGTGCGTGTGCGTGAGAGGAGGTCGGTGCGTGTGCGTGTGTGCGAGAGGAGGTCGGTGCGTGTGTGCGTGAGAGGAGGTCGGTGCGTGTGTGCATGTGTGAGAGAGGAGGTCGGTGCATGCGTGAGAGAGGAGGTCGGTGCGTGTGTGTGTGTGAGAGGAGGTCGGTGCGTGTGTGTGAGAGGACGTCGGTGCGTGTGTGCGAGTGTGAGAGGAGGTCGGTGCGTGTGCGAGAGGAGATCGGTGCGTGTGCGAGAGGAGGTCGGTGCGTGTGAGAGAGGAGGTCGGTGCGTGTGAGAGAGGAGGTCGGTGCGTGTGTGAGAGAGGAGGTCGGTGCGTGTGTGCGAGTGGAGGTCGGTGCGTGTGTGAGAGAGGAGGTCGGTGCGTGTGTGTGAGAGGAGGTCGGTGCGTGTGTGCGTGAGTGTGAGAGGAGGTCGGTGCGTGTGTGCGAGAGGAGGTCGGTGCGTGTGTGCGAGAGGAGGTCGGTGCGTGTGCGTGTGTGTGAGAGGAGGTCGGTGCGTGAGTGTGAGAGGAGGTCGGTGCGTGTGTGTGAGAGGAGGTCGGTGCGTGTGCGTGAGAGGAGGTCGGTGCGTGTGCGTGTGAGCGAGAGGAGGTCGGTGCGTGTGTGCGAGAGGAGGTCGGTGCGTGTGTGCGAGAGGAGGTCGGTGCGTGTGTGCGAGAGGAGGTCGGTGCGTGTGTGCGAGAGGAGGTCGGTGCGAGTGTGAGAGAGGAGGTCGGTGCGTGTGTGTGAGAGGAGGTCGGTGCGTGTGTGTGAGAGGAGGTCGGTGCGTGAGTGTGAGAGGAGGTCGGTGCGTGAGTGTGTGTGTGTGAGAGGAGGTCGGTGCGTGAGTGTGTGTGTGTGAGAGGAGGTCGGTGCGTGAGTGTGAGAGGAGGTCGGTGCGTGTGTGTGAGAGGAGGTCGGTGCGTGAGTGTGAGAGGAGGTCGGTGCGTGAGTGTGAGAGGAGGTCGGTGCGTGAGTGTGAGAGGAGGTCGGTGCGTGAGTGTGAGTGTGTGAGAGAGGAGGTCGGTGCGAGTGTGAGAGAGGAGGTCGGTGCGTGTGTGTGTGAGAGGAGGTCGGTGCGTGTGTGTGTGAGAGGAGGTCGGTGCGTGTGTGTGTGAGAGGAGGTCGGTGCATGAGTGTGAGTGTGTGAGAGAGGAGGTCGGTGCGTGTGTGTGAGAGGAGGTCGGTGCGTGTGTGAGAGAGGAGGTCGGTGCGTGTGTGAGAGAGGAGGTCGGTGCGTGTGTGTGTGTGAGAGGAGGTCGGTGCGTGTGTGAGAGGAGGTCGGTGCGTGTGTGTGTGAGAGGAGGTCGGTGCGTGTGTGTGTGTGTGAGGAGGTCGGTGCGTGTGTGAGAGGAGGTCGGTGCGTGTGTGTGAGAGGAGGTCGGTGCATGTGTGTGAGAGGAGGTCGGTGCATGTGTGTGAGAGGAGGTCGGTGCGTGTGTGTGTGAGGAGGTCGGTGCGTGTGTGTGTGAGAGGAGGTCGGTACGTGTGTGTGTGTGTGTGTGTGTGTGTGTGTGTGTGTGTGTGTGTGTGTGTGTGTGTGTGAGTGAGGAGGTCGGTGCGTGTGTGCGTGAGAGGAGGTCGGTGCGTGTGTGTGAGAGGAGGTCGGTGCGTGTGTGTGAGAGGAGGTCGGTGCGTGTGTGCGTGAGAGGTGGTCGGTGCGTGTGTGCGTGAGAGGAGGTCGGTGCGTGCGTGCGTGTGTGTGAGAGGAGGTCGATGCGTGTGTGTGAGAGGAGGTCGGTGCGTGTGTGTGTGTGAGAGGACGTCGGTGCGTGTGTGCGAGTGTGAGAGGAGGTCGGTGCGTGTGCGTGTGTGAGAGAGGAGGTCGGTGCGTGTGTGAGAGGAGGTCGGTGCGTGTGCGTGTGTGAGAGAGGAGGTCGGTGCGTGTGTGAGGGGAGTTCGGTGCGTGTGCGTGTGTGTGAGAGGAGGTCGGTGCGTGTGCGAGAGGAGGTCAGTGCGTGTGCGTGTGTGTGAGAGGAGGTCGGTGCGTGTGTGAGAGGAGGTCGGTGCGTGTGCGTGTGTGTGAGAGGAGGTCGGTGCGTGTGGATGAGGGGAGGTCGGTGCGTGCGTGAGAGGAGGTCGGTGCGTGTGTGAGAGGAGGTCGGTGCGTGTGCGAGAGGAGGTCGGTGCGTGTGCGTGTGTGTGAGGGGAGGTCGGTGCATGTGTGTGAGAGGAGGTCGGTGCGTGTGCGTGTGTGTGAGAGGAGGTTGGTGTGTGCGTGAGAGGAGGTCGGTGCGTGTGTGAGAGGAGGTCGGTGCGTGTGTGCGTGAGAGGCGGTCGGTGCGTGTGTGTGAGAGGAGGTCGGTGCGTGTGTGTGAGAGGAGGCCGGTGCGTGTGTGCGTGAGGAGGCCGGTGCGTGTGTGCGTGAGGAGGCCGGTGCGTGTGTGCGTGAGAGGAGGTCGGTGCGTGTGTGCGTGTGTGAGAGAGGAGGTCGATGCGTGCGTGAGAGAGGAGGTCGGTGCGTGTGTGTGTGTGTGAGAGGAGGTCGGTGCGTGTGTGTGTGTGAGAGGAGGTCGGTGCGTGTGTGTGAGAGGACGTCGGTGCGTGTGTGCGAGTGTGAGAGGAGGTCGGTGCGTGTGTGTGAGAGGAGGTCGGTGCGTGTGCGTGTGTGAGAGAGGAGGTCGGTGCGTGTGTGAGAGGAGGTCGGTGTGTGTGTGTGCGAGGAGGTCGGTGCGTGTGCGTGTGTGAGAGAGGAGGTCGGTGTGTGTGTGCGAGGAGGTCGGTGCGTGTGCGTGTGTGAGAGAGGAGGTCGGTGCGTGTGTGAGAGGAGTTCGGTGCGTGTGCGTGTGAGAGAGAGGAGGTCGGTGCGTGTGTGAGAGGAGGTCAGTGCGTGTGCGTGTGTGTGAGAGGAGGTCGGTGCGTGTGTGAGAGGAGGTCGGTGCGTGTGTGAGAGGAGGTCGGTGCGTGTGCGTGTGTGTGAGAGGAGGTCGGTGCGTGTGGATGAGGGGAGGTCGGTGCGTGTGTGAGAGGAGGTCGGTGCGTGTGCGTGTGTGTGAGAGGAGGTCGGTGCGTGTGTGTGAGAGGAGGTCGGTGCGTGTGTGAGAGGAGGTCGGTGCGTGTGTGTGAGAGGAGGTCGGTGCGTGTGGATGAGAGGAGGTCGGTGCGTGTGTGCGTGAGAGGAGGTCGGTGCGTGTGTGAGAGGAGGTCGGTGCGTGTGCGTGTGTGTGAGAGGAGGTCGGTGCGTGTGGATGAGAGGAGGTCGGTGCGTGTGTGAGAGGAGGTCGGTGTGTGTGTGTGCGAGGAGGTCGGTGCGTGTGCGTGTGTGAGAGAGGAGGTCGGTGCGTGTGAGAGAGAGGAGGTCGGTGCGTGTGAGAGAGGAGGTCGGTGCGTGTGCGTGTGTGTGAGGGGAGGTCGGTGCGTGTGTGTGAGAGGAGGTCGGTGCGTGTGTGAGAGGAGGTCGGTGCGTGTGTGAGAGGAGGTCGGTGCGTGTGTGAGAGGAGGTCGGTGCGTGTGCGTGTGTGTGAGAGGAGGTCGGTGCGTGTGGATGAGAGGAGGTCGGTGCGTGTGTGCGTGAGAGGAGGTCGGTGCGTGTGTGAGAGGAGGTCGGTGCGTGTGCGTGTGTGTGAGAGGAGGGCGGTGCGTGTGGATGAGAGGAGGTCGGTGCGTGTGTGCGTGAGAGGAGGTCGGTGCGTGTGTGAGAGGAGGTCGGTGCGTGTGTGAGAGGAGGTCGGTGCGTGTGTGAGAGGAGGTCGGTGCGTGTGTGTGCGAGAGGAGGTCGGTGCGTGTGTGTGCGAGAGGAGGTCGGTGCGTGTGTGTGCGAGAGGAGGTCGGTGCGTGTGTGTGCGAGAGGAGGTCGGTGCGTGTGTGTGCGAGAGGAGGTCGGTGCGTGTGTGAGAGAGGAGGTCGGTGCGTGTGTGAGAGAGGAGGTCGGTGCGTGTGCGTGTGTGCGAGAGGAGGTCGGAGCGTGTGCGTGTGTGTGAGAGGAAGTCGGTGCGTGTGTGAGAGGAGGTCGGTGCGTGTGCGTGTGTGTGAGAGGAGGTCGGTGCGTGTGTGTGAGAGGAGGTCGGTGCGTGTGTGAGAGGAGGTTGGTGCGTGTGCGTGTGTGTGAGAGGAGGTCGGTGCGTGTGCGTGTGCGTGAGAGGTCGGTGCGTGTGTGAGAGGAGGTCGGTGCGTGTGGATGAGAGGAGGTCGGTGCGTGTGGATGAGAGGAGGTCGGTGCGTGTGTGCGTGAGAGGAGGTCGGTGCGTGTGGATGAGAGGAGGTCGGTGCGTGTGTGCGTGAGAGGAGGTCGGTGCGTGCGTGAGAGGAGGTCGGTGCGTGTGCGTGTGTGTGAGAGGAGGTCGGTGCGTGCGTGAGAGGAGGTCGGTGCGTGTGCGTGTGTGTGAGAGGAGGTCGGTGCGTGCGTGAGAGGAGTTCGGTGCGTGTGCGTGTGTGTGAGAGGAGGTCGGTGCGTGTGTGAGAGGAGGTCGGTGCATGTGCGTGTGTGTGAGAGGAAGTCGGTGCGTGTGTGAGAGGAGGTCGGTGCGTGTGCGTGTGTGTGAGAGGAGGTCGGTGCGTGTGGATGAGAGGAGGTCGGTGCGTGTGTGCGTGAGAGGAGGTCGGTGCGTGTGTGTGAGAGGAGGTCGGTGCGTGTGCGTGTGTGTGAGAGGAGGTCGGTGCGTGCGTGAGAGGAGGTCGGTGCGTGTGCGTGTGTGTGAGAGGAGGTCGGTGCGTGCGTGAGAGGAGTTCGGTGCGTGTGCGTGTGTGTGAGAGGAGGTCGGTGCGTGTGTGAGAGGAAGTCGGTGCGTGTGTGAGAGGAGGTCGGTGCGTGTGCGTGTGTGTGAGAGGAGGTCGGTGCGTGTGGATGAGAGGAGGTCGGTGCGTGTGTGCGTGAGAGGAGGTCGGTGCGTGTGTGTGAGAGGAGGTCGGTGCGTGTGCGTGTGTGTGAGAGGAGGTCGGTGCGTGTGGATGAGAGGAGGTCGGTGCGTGTGTGAGAGGAGGTCGGTGCGTGTGTGTGAGAGGAGGTCGGTGCGTGTGCGTGTGTGTGAGAGGAGGTCGGTGCGTGTGTGAGAGGAGGTCGGTGCGTGTGTGTGAGAGGAGGTCGGTGCGTGTGTGAGAGGAGGTCGGTGCGTGTGTGAGAGGAGGTCGGTGCGTGTGTGTGTGAGAGGAGGTCGGTGCGTGTGTGTGAGAGAGGAGGTCGGTGCGTGTGGATGAGAGGAGGTCGGTGCGTGTGTGAGAGGAGGTCGGTGCGTGTGTGTGAGAGGAGGTCGGTGCGTGTGTGTGAGAGGAGGTCGGTGCGTGTGTGTGAGAGGAGGTCGGTGCGTGTGTGTGAGAGGAGGTCGGTGCGTGTGCGTGTGTGAGAGGAGGTCGGTGCGTGTGTGAGAGGAGGTCGGTGCGTGTGTGTGAGAGGAGGTCGGTGCGTGTGTGTGAGAGGAGGTCGGTGCGTGTGTGAGAGGAGGTCGGTGCGTGTGTGTGAGAGAGGAGGTCGGTGCGTGTGGATGAGAGGAGGTCGGTGCGTGTGTGTGAGAGGAGGTCGGTGCGTGTGTGTGAGAGGAGGTCGGTGCGTGTGTGTGAGAGGAGGTCGGTGCGTGTGTGTGAGAGGAGGTCGGTGCGTGTGTGTGAGAGGAGGTCGGTGCGTGTGTGTGAGAGGAGGTCGGTGCGTGTGTGTGAGAGGAGGTCGGTGCGTGTGTGTGAGAGGAGGTCGGTGCGTGTGTGTGAGAGGAGGTCGGTGCGTGTGTGTGAGAGGAGGTCGGTGCGTGTGTGTGAGAGGAGGTCGGTGCGTGTGTGTGAGAGGAGGTCGGTGCGTGTGTGTGAGAGGAGGTCGGTGCGTGTGTGTGAGAGGAGGTCGGTGCGTGTGTGTGAGAGGAGGTCGGTGCGTGTGTGTGAGAGGAGGTCGGTGCGTGTGTGTGAGAGGAGGTCGGTGCGTGTGTGTGAGAGGAGGTCGGTGCGTGTGTGTGAGAGGAGGTCGGTGCGTGTGTGTGAGAGGAGGTCGGTGCGTGTGTGTGAGAGGAGGTCGGTGCGTGTGTGTGAGAGGAGGTCGGTGCGTGTGTGTGAGAGGAGGTCGGTGCGTGTGTGTGAGAGGAGGTCGGTGCGTGTGTGTGAGAGGAGGTCGGTGCGTGTGTGTGAGAGGAGGTCGGTGCGTGTGTGTGAGAGGAGGTCGGTGCGTGTGTGTGAGAGGAGGTCGGTGCGTGTGTGTGAGAGGAGGTCGGTGCGTGTGTGTGAGAGGAGGTCGGTGCGTGTGTGTGAGAGGAGGTCGGTGCGTGTGTGTGAGAGGAGGTCGGTGCGTGTGTGTGAGAGGAGGTCGGTGCGTGTGTGTGAGAGGAGGTCGGTGCGTGTGTGTGAGAGGAGGTCGGTGAGTGTGTGTGAGAGGAGGTCGGTGCGTGTGTGTGAGAGGAGGTCGGTGCGTGTGTGTGAGAGGAGGTCGGTGCGTGTGTGTGAGAGGAGGTCGGTGCGTGTGTGTGAGAGGAGGTCGGTGCGTGTGTGTGAGAGGAGGTCGGTGCGTGTGTGTGAGAGGAGGTCGGTGCGTGTGTGTGAGAGGAGGTCGGTGCGTGTGTGTGAGAGGAGGTCGGTGCGTGTGTGTGAGAGGAGGTCGGTGCGTGTGTGTGAGAGGAGGTCGGTGCGTGTGTGTGAGAGGAGGTCGGTGCGTGTGTGTGAGAGGAGGTCGGTGCGTGTGTGTGAGAGGAGGTCGGTGCGTGTGTGTGAGAGGAGGTCGGTGCGTGTGTGTGAGAGGAGGTCGGTGCGTGTGTGTGAGGGGAGGTCGGTGCGTGTGTGTGAGGGGAGGTCGGTGCGTGTGTGTGAGGGGAGGTCGGTGCGTGTGTGTGAGGGGAGGTCGGTGCGTGTGTGTGAGGGGAGGTCGGTGCGTGTGTGAGAGGGGAGGTCGGTGCGTGTGTGAGAGGGGAGGTCGGTGCGTGTGTGTGAGGGGAGGTCGGTGCGTGTGTGTGAGGGGAGGTCGGTGCGTGTGGGTGAGGGGAGGTCGGTGCGTGTGGGTGAGGGGAGGTCGGTGCGTGTGTGCGTGAGAGGAGGTCGGTGCGTGTGTGCGTGAGAGGAGGTCGGTGCGTGTGTGCGTGAGAGGAGGTCGGTGCGTGTGTGCGTGAGAGGAGGTCGGTGCGTGTGTGCGTGAGAGGAGGTCGGTGCGTGTGTGCGTGAGAGGAGGTCGGTGCGTGTGTGCGTGAGAGGAGGTCGGTGCCTGTGTGTGTGCGCGTGAGAGGAGGTCGGTGCGTGTGTGTGAGAGGAGGTCGGTGCGTGTGTGAGAGGAGTTCGGTGCGTGTGCGTGTGTGTGAGAGGAGGTCGGTGCGTGTGCGTGTGTGTGAGAGGAAGTCGGTGCGTGTGTGAGAGGAGGTTGGTGCGTGTGCGTGTGTGTGAGAGGAGGTCGGTGCGTGTGGATGAGAGGAGGTCGGTGCGTGTGTGCGTGAGAGGAGGTCGGTGCGTGTGTGAGAGGAGGTCGGTGCGTGTGCGTGTGTGTGAGAGGAGGTCGGTGCGTGTGCGTGTGTGTGAGAGGAGGTCGGTGCGTGTGTGAGAGAGGAGGTCGGTGCGTGTGTGAGAGAGGAGGTCGGTGCGTGTGTGAGGGGAGTTCGGTGCGTGTGTGAGAGGAGGTCGGTGCGTGTGCGTGTGTGTGAGAGGAAGTCGGTGCGTGTGTGAGAGGAGGTCGGTGCGTGTGCGTGTGTGTGAGAGGAGGTCGGTGCGTGTGGATGAGAGGAGGTCGGTGCGTGTGTGAGAGGAGGTCGGTGCGTGTGCGTGTGTGTGAGAGGAGTTCGGTGCGTGTGTGTGAGAGGAGGTCGGTGCGTGTGCGTGTGTGAGAGAGGAGGTCGGAGCGTGTGCGCGAGGAGGTCGGTGCGTGTGCGTGCATGTGAGAGGAGGTCGGTGCGTGTGCGCGGGAGGAGGTCGGTGCGTGTGCGTGTGCGCGAGAGGAGGTCGGTGCGTGTGCGTGTGCGTGAGAGGAGGTCGGTGCGTGTGCGTGTGTGAGAGAGGAGGTCGGTGCGTGTGTGAGAGGAGTTCGGTGCGTGTGCGTGTGTGTGAGAGGAGGTCGGTGCGTGTGTGAGAGGAGGTCGGTGCGTGTGCGTGTGTGTGAGAGGAGGTCGGTGCGTGTGTGAGAGGAGGTCGGTGCGTGTGTGAGAGGAGGTCGGTGCGTGTGTGAGAGGAGGTCGGTGCGTGTGCGTGTGTGTGAGAGGAGGTCGGTGCGTGTGGATGAGAGGAGGTCGGTGCGTGTGTGCGTGAGAGGAGGTCGGTGCGTGTGTGCGTGAGAGGAGGTCGGTGCGTGTGTGAGAGGAGGTCGGTGCGTGTGTGTGCGAGGAGGTCGGTGCGTGTGTGTGCGAGAGGAGGTCGGTGCGTGTGTGAGAGGAGGTCGGTGCGTGTGTGAGAGAGGAGGTCGGTGCGTGTGTGTGAGAGGAGGTCGGTGCGTGTGTGTGAGAGGAGGTCGGTGCGTGTGTGTGAGAGGAGGTCGGTGCGTGTGTGTGAGAGGAGGTCGGTGCGTGTGAGAGAGAGGAGGTCGGTGCGTGTGTGAGAGGAGTTCGGTGCGTGTGCGTGTGTGTGAGAGGAGGTCGGTGCGTGTGTGAGAGGAGGTCGGTGCGTGTGCGTGTGTGTGAGAGGAGGTCGGTGCGTGTGTGAGAGGAGGTCGGTGCGTGTGTGAGAGGAGGTCGGTGCGTGTGTGAGAGGAGGTCGGTGCGTGTGCGTGTGTGTGAGAGGAGGTCGGTGCGTGTGGATGAGAGGAGGTCGGTGCGTGTGTGCGTGAGAGGAGGTCGGTGCGTGTGTGCGTGAGAGGAGGTCGGTGCGTGTGTGAGAGGAGGTCGGTGCGTGTGTGTGCGAGGAGGTCGGTGCGTGTGTGTGCGAGAGGAGGTCGGTGCGTGTGTGTGCGAGAGGAGGTCGGTGCGTGTGTGAGAGGAGGTCGGTGCGTGTGTGAGAGAGGAGGTCGGTGCGTGTGTGTGAGAGGAGGTCGGTGCGTGTGTGAGAGAGGAGGTCGGTGCGTGTGAGAGAGAGGAGGTCGGTGCGAGTGTGAGAGGAGGTCGGTGCGTGTGTGCGTGTGTGTGAGAGGAGGTCGGTGCGTGTGTGAGAGAGGAGGTCGGTGCGTGTGTGAGAGAGGAGGTCGGTGCGTGTGTGTGTGAGAGAGGAGGTCGGTGCGTGTGTGTGAGGGGAGGTCGGTGCGTGTGTGTGAGGGGAGGTCGGTGCGTGTGTGTGAGAGGAGGTCGGTGCGTGTGTGTGAGAGGAGGTCGGTGCGTGTGTGAGAGGAGGTCGGTGCGTGTGTGAGAGGAGGTCGGTGCGTGTGCGTGTGTGTGAGAGGAGGTCGGTGCGTGTGGATGAGAGGAGGTCGGTGCGTGTGTGCGTGAGAGGAGGTCGGTGCGTGTGTGCGTGAGAGGAGGTCGGTGCGTGTGTGAGAGGAGGTCGGTGCGTGTGTGTGCGAGGAGGTCGGTGCGTGTGTGTGCGAGAGGAGGTCGGTGCGTGTGTGTGCGAGAGGAGGTCGGTGCGTGTGTGAGAGGAGGTCGGTGCGTGTGTGAGAGGAGGTCGGTGCGTGTGTGAGAGAGGAGGTCGGTGCGTGTGTGTGAGAGGAGGTCGGTGCCTGTGTGTGAGAGGAGGTCGGTGCGTGTGAGAGAGAGGAGGTCGGTGCGAGTGTGAGAGGAGGTCGGTGCGTGTGTGCGTGTGTGTGAGAGGAGGTCGGTGCGTGTGTGAGAGAGGAGGTCGGTGCGTGTGTGAGAGAGGAGGTCGGTGCGTGTGTGTGCGAGAGGAGGTCGGTGCGTGTGTGTGCGAGAGGAGGTCGGTGCGTGTGTGAGAGGAGGTCGGTGCGTGTGTGAGAGAGGAGGTCGGTGCGTGTGTGTGAGAGGAGGTCGGTGTGTGTGTGTGAGAGGAGGTCGGTGCGTGTGTGAGAGAGGAGGTCGGTGCGTGTGTGAGAGGAGTTCGGTGCGTGTGCGTGTGTGTGAGAGGAGGTCGGTGCGTGTGTGAGAGGAGGTCGGTGCGTGTGCGTGTGTGTGAGAGGAGGTCGGTGCGTGTGTGAGAGGAGGTCGGTGCGTGTGTGAGAGGAGGTCGGTGCGTGTGTGAGAGGAGGTCGGTGCGTGTGCGTGTGTGTGAGAGGAGGTCGGTGCGTGTGGATGAGAGGAGGTCGGTGCGTGTGTGCGTGAGAGGAGGTCGGTGCGTGTGTGCGTGAGAGGAGGTCGGTGCGTGTGTGAGAGGAGGTCGGTGCGTGTGTGTGCGAGGAGGTCGGTGCGTGTGTGTGCGAGAGGAGGTCGGTGCGTGTGTGTGCGAGAGGAGGTCGGTGCGTGTGTGAGAGGAGGTCGGTGCGTGTGTGAGAGAGGAGGTCGGTGCGTGTGTGTGCGAGAGGAGGTCGGTGCGTGTGTGAGAGGAGGTCGGTGCATGTGTGAGAGAGGAGGTCGGTGCGTGTGTGTGAGAGGAGGTCGGTGCGTGTGTGTGAGAGGAGGTCGGTGCGTGTGAGAGAGAGGAGGTCGGTGCGAGTGTGAGAGGAGGTCGGTGCGTGTGTGCGTGTGTGTGAGAGGAGGTCGGTGCGTGTGTGAGAGAGGAGGTCGGTGCGTGTGTGAGAGAGGAGGTCGATGCGTGTGTGTGTGAGAGAGGAGGTCGGTGCGTGTGTGTGAGGGGAGGTCGGTGCGTGTGTGTGAGGGGAGGTCGGTGCGTGTGTGTGAGGGGAGGTCGGTGCGTGTGTGTGAGAGGAGGTCGGTGCGTGTGTGAGAGGAGGTCGGTGCGTGTGTGAGAGGAGGTCGGTGCGTGTGTGAGAGGAGGTCGGTGCGTGTGTGAGAGGAGGTCGGTGCGTGTGCGTGTGTGTGAGAGGAGGTCGGTGCGTGTGGATGAGAGGAGGTCGGTGCGTGTGTGCGTGAGAGGAGGTCGGTGCGTGTGTGCGTGAGAGGAGGTCGGTGCGTGTGTGAGAGGAGGTCGGTGCGTGTGTGTGCGAGGAGGTCGGTGCGTGTGTGTGCGAGAGGAGGTCGGTGCGTGTGTGTGCGAGAGGAGGTCGGTGCGTGTGTGAGAGGAGGTCGGTGCGTGTGTGAGAGAGGAGGTCGGTGCCTGTGTGTGAGAGGAGGTCGGTGCCTGTGTGTGAGAGGAGGTCGGTGCGTGTGAGAGAGAGGAGGTCGGTGCGAGTGTGAGAGGAGGTCGGTGCGTGTGTGCGTGTGTGTGAGAGGAGGTCGGTGCGTGTGTGAGAGAGGAGGTCGGTGCGTGTGTGAGAGAGGAGGTCGGTGCGTGTGTGTGCGAGAGGAGGTCGGTGCGTGTGTGTGCGAGAGGAGGTCGGTGCGTGTGTGAGAGGAGGTCGGTGCGTGTGTGAGAGAGGAGGTCGGTGCGTGTGTGAGAGAGGAGGTCGGTGCGTGTGTGAGAGAGGAGGTCGGTGCGTGTGTGTGAGAGGAGGTCGGTGCGTGTGTGTGAGAGGAGGTCGGTGCGTGTGAGAGAGAGGAGGTCGGTGCGAGTGTGAGAGGAGGTCGGTGCGTGTGTGAGAGAGGAGGTCGGTGCGTGTGTGAGAGAGGAGGTCGGTGCGTGTGTGAGAGAGGAGGTCGGTGCGTGTGTGTGTGAGAGAGGAGGTCGATGCGTGTGTGTGTGAGAGAGGAGGTCGGTGCGTGTGTGTGCGAGAGGAGGTCGGTGCGTGTGTGTGCGAGAGGAGGTCGGTGCGTGTGTGAGAGGAGGTCGGTGCGTGTGTGAGAGAGGAGGTCGGTGCCTGTGTGTGAGAGGAGGTCGGTGCCTGTGTGTGAGAGGAGGTCGGTGCGTGTGAGAGAGAGGAGGTCGGTGCGAGTGTGAGAGGAGGTCGGTGCGTGTGTGCGTGTGTGTGAGAGGAGGTCGGTGCGTGTGTGAGAGAGGAGGTCGGTGCGTGTGTGAGAGAGGAGGTCGGTGCGTGTGTGTGCGAGAGGAGGTCGGTGCGTGTGTGTGCGAGAGGAGGTCGGTGCGTGTGTGAGAGGAGGTCGGTGCGTGTGTGAGAGAGGAGGTCGGTGCGTGTGTGAGAGAGGAGGTCGGTGCGTGTGTGAGAGAGGAGGTCGGTGCGTGTGTGAGAGAGGAGGTCGGTGCGTGTGTGTGCGAGAGGAGGTCGGTGCGTGTGTGTGCGAGAGGAGGTCGGTGCGTGTGTGAGAGGAGGTCGGTGCGTGTGTGAGAGAGGAGGTCGGTGCGTGTGTGAGAGAGGAGGTCGGTGTGTGTGTGTGAGAGGAGGTCGGTGCGTGTGTGTGAGAGGAGGTCGGTGCGTGTGAGAGAGAGGAGGTCGGTGCGAGTGTGAGAGGAGGTCGGTGCGTGTGTGAGAGAGGAGGTCGGTGCGTGTGTGAGAGAGGAGGTCGGTGCGTGTGTGAGAGAGGAGGTCGGTGCGTGTGTGTGTGAGAGAGGAGGTCGATGCGTGTGTGTGTGAGAGAGGAGGTCGGTGCGTGTGTGTGTGAGAGAGGAGGTCGGTGCGTGTGTGTGAGGGGAGGTCGGTGCGTGTGTGTGAGGGGAGGTCGGTGCGTGTGTGTGAGGGGAGGTCGGTGCGTGTGTGTGAGGGGAGGTCGGTGCGTGTGTGTGAGGGGAGGTCGGTGCGTGTGTGTGAGGGGAGGTCGGTGCGTGTGTGTGAGGGGAGGTCGGTGCGTGTGTGTGAGGGGAGGTCGGTGCGTGTGTGTGAGGGGAGGTCGGTGCGTGTGTGTGAGGGGAGGTCGGTGCGTGTGTGTGAGGGGAGGTCGGTGCCTGTGTGTGAGAGGAGGTCGGTGCGTGTGTGAGAGAGGAGGTCGGTGCGTGTGAGAGAGAGGAGGTCGGTGCGAGTGTGAGAGGAGGTCGGTGCGTGTGTGCGTGTGTGTGAGAGGAGGTCGGTGCGTGTGTGAGAGAGGAGGTCGGTGCGTGTGTGAGAGAGGAGGTCGGTGCGTGTGTGTGCGAGAGGAGGTCGGTGCGTGTGTGTGCGAGAGGAGGTCGGTGCGTGTGTGTGTGAGAGAGGAGGTCGGTGCGTGTGTGTGCGAGAGAGGAGGTCGGTGCGTGTGTGTGCGAGAGGAGGTCGGTGCGTGTGTGTGCGAGAGGAGGTCGGTGCGTGTGTGAGAGGAGGTCGGTGCGTGTGTGAGAGAGGAGGTCGGTGCCTGTGTGTGAGAGGAGGTCGGTGCCTGTGTGTGAGAGGAGGTCGGTGCGTGTGAGAGAGAGGAGGTCGGTGCGAGTGTGAGAGGAGGTCGGTGCGTGTGTGCGTGTGTGTGAGAGGAGGTCGGTGCGTGTGTGAGAGAGGAGGTCGGTGCGTGTGTGAGAGAGGAGGTCGGTGCGTGTGTGTGCGAGAGGAGGTCGGTGCGTGTGTGTGCGAGAGGAGGTCGGTGCGTGTGTGAGAGGAGGTCGGTGCGTGTGTGAGAGAGGAGGTCGGTGCGTGTGTGAGAGAGGAGGTCGGTGCGTGTGTGAGAGAGGAGGTCGGTGCGTGTGTGTGCGAGAGGAGGTCGGTGCGTGTGTGTGCGAGAGGAGGTCGGTGCGTGTGTGAGAGGAGGTCGGTGCGTGTGTGAGAGAGGAGGTCGGTGCGTGTGTGAGAGAGGAGGTCGGTGCGTGTGTGTGAGAGGAGGTCGGTGCGTGTGTGTGAGAGGAGGTCGGTGCGTGTGAGAGAGAGGAGGTCGGTGCGAGTGTGAGAGGAGGTCGGTGCGTGTGTGAGAGAGGAGGTCGGTGCGTGTGTGAGAGAGGAGGTCGGTGCGTGTGTGAGAGAGGAGGTCGGTGCGTGTGTGTGTGAGAGAGGAGGTCGATGCGTGTGTGTGTGAGAGAGGAGGTCGGTGCGTGTGTGTGAGGGGAGGTCGGTGCGTGTGTGTGAGAGGAGGTCGGTGCGTGTGTGAGAGAGGAGGTCGGTGCGTGTGTGAGAGAGGAGGTCGGTGCGTGCGTGTGTGAGAGAGGAGGTCGATGCGTGCGTGTGTGTGAGGGGAGGTCGGTGCGTGTGTGTGAGGGGAGGTCGGTGCGTGTGTGTGAGGGGAGGTCGGTGCGTGTGTGTGAGGGAGGTCGGTGCGTGTGTGTGAGGGGAGGTCGGTGCGTGTGTGTGAGGGGAGGTCGGTGCGTGTGTGTGAGGGGAGGTCGGTGCGTGTGTGTGAGGGGAGGTCGGTGCGTGTGTGTGAGGGGAGGTCGGTGCGTGTGTGTGAGGGGAGGTCGGTGCGTGTGTGTGAGGGGAGGTCGGTGCGTGTGTGTGAGGGGAGGTCGGTGCGTGTGTGTGAGGGGAGGTCGGTGCGTGTGTGTGAGGGGAGGTCGGTGCGTGTGTGTGAGGGGAGGTCGGTGCGTGTGTGTGAGGGGAGGTCGGTGCGTGTGTGTGAGGGGAGGTCGGTGCGTGTGTGTGAGGGGAGGTCGGTGCGTGTGTGTGAGGGGAGGTCGGTGCGTGTGTGTGAGGGGAGGTCGGTGCGTGTGTGTGAGGGGAGGTCGGTGCGTGTGTGTGAGGGGAGGTCGGTGCGTGTGTGTGAGGGGAGGTCGGTGCGTGTGTGTGAGGGGAGGTCGGTGCGTGTGTGTGAGGGGAGGTCGGTGCGTGTGTGTGAGGGGAGGTCGGTGCGTGTGTGTGAGGGGAGGTCGGTGCGTGTGTGTGAGGGGAGGTCGGTGCGTGTGTGTGAGGGGAGGTCGGTGCGTGTGTGTGAGGGGAGGTCGGTGCGTGTGTGTGAGGGGAGGTCGGTGCGTGTGTGTGAGGGGAGGTCGGTGCGTGTGTGTGAGGGGAGGTCGGTGCGTGTGTGTGAGGGGAGGTCGGTGCGTGTGTGTGAGGGGAGGTCGGTGCGTGTGTGTGTGAGAGAGGAGGTCGGTGCGTGTGTGTGAGGGGAGGTCGGTGCGTGTGTGTGAGGGGAGGTCGGTGCGTGTGTGTGAGGGGAGGTCGGTGCGTGTGTGCGTGAGGGGAGGTCGGTGCGTGTGTGCGTGAGGGGAGGTCGGTGCGTGTGTGCGTGAGAGGAGGTCGGTGCGTGTGTGCGTGAGAGGAGGTCGGTGCGTGTGTGAGAGGAGGTCGGTGTGTGCGTGAGAGGAGGTCGGTGCGTGTGTGCGTGAGAGGAGGTCGGTGCGTGTGTGAGAGGAGGTCGGTGCGTGTGTGAGAGGAGGTCGGTGCGTGTGTGTGTGAGAGAGGAGGTCGGTGCGTGTGTGTGAGGGGAGGTCGGTGCGTGTGTGTGAGGGGAGGTCGGTGCGTGTGTGTGAGGGGAGGTCGGTGCGTGTGTGTGAGGGGAGGTCGGTGCGTGTGTGTGAGGGGAGGTCGGTGCGTGTGTGTGAGGGGAGGTCGGTGCGTGTGTGTGAGGGGAGGTCGGTGCGTGTGTGTGAGGGGAGGTCGGTGCGTGTGTGTGAGGGGAGGTCGGTGCGTGTGTGTGAGGGGAGGTCGGTGCGTGTGTGTGAGGGGAGGTCGGTGCGTGTGTGTGAGGGGAGGTCGGTGCGTGTGTGTGAGGGGAGGTCGGTGCGTGTGTGTGAGGGGAGGTCGGTGCGTGTGTGTGAGGGGAGGTCGGTGCGTGTGTGTGAGGGGAGGTCGGTGCGTGTGTGTGAGGGGAGGTCGGTGCGTGTGTGTGAGGGGAGGTCGGTGCGTGTGTGTGAGGGGAGGTCGGTGCGTGTGTGTGAGGGGAGGTCGGTGCGTGTGTGTGAGGGGAGGTCGGTGCGTGTGTGTGAGGGGAGGTCGGTGCGTGTGTGTGAGGGGAGGTCGGTGCGTGTGTGCGTGAGAGGAGGTCGGTGCGTGTGTGCGTGAGAGGAGGTCGGTGCGTGCGTGAGAGGAGGTCGGTGTGTGCGTGAGAGGAGGTCGGTGCGTGTGTGCGTGAGAGGAGGTCGGTGCGTGTGTGAGAGGAGGTCGGTGCGTGTGTGAGAGGAGGTCGGTGCGTGTGTGTGTGAGAGAGGAGGTCGGTGCGTGTGTGTGTGAGAGAGGAGGTCGGTGCGTGTGTGCGTGTGTGAGAGGAGGTCGGTGCGTGTGCGTGAGAGGAGGAGGTCGGTGCGTGTGCGTGAGGGGAGGTCGGTGCGTGTGCGTGTGTGTGAGAGGAGGTCGATGCATGTGTGTGTGTGTGAGAGGAGGTCGGTGCGTGTGTGGGAGAGGGGGTCGGTGCGTGTGTGTGAGGGGAGGTCGGTGCGTGTGTGTGAGGGGAGGTCGGTGCGTGTGTGTGAGGGGAGGAGGTCGGTGCGTGTGTGCGTGAGAGGAGGTCGGTGCGTGTGTGCGTGAGAGGAGGTCGGTGCGTGTGTGAGAGGAGGTCGGTGCGTGTGTGAGAGGAGGTCGGTGTGTGTGTGTGAGAGAGGAGGTCGGTGCGTGTGTGTGTGAGAGAGGAGGTCGGTGCGTGTGTGCGTGTGAGAGGAGGTCGGTGCGTGTGCGTGAGAGGAGGAGGTCGGTGCGTGTGCGTGAGGGGAGGTCGGTGCGTGTGCGTGTGTGTGAGAGGAGGTCGATGCATGTGTGTGTGTGTGAGAGGAGGTCGGTGCGTGTGTGGGAGAGGGGGTCGGTGCGTGTGTGGGAGAGGTCGGTGCGTGTGTGAGAGAGGAGGTCGGTGCGTGTGTGAGAGAGGAGGTCGGTGCTTGTGTGCGAGAGGAGGTCGGTGCTTGTGTGCGAGAGGAGGTCGGTGCGTGTGCGCGTGTGTGAGTGGAGGTCGGTGCGTGTGTGAGCGGAGGTCGGTGCGTGTGTGCGTGGGTGAGTGGAGGTCGGTGCGTGTGTGCGAGTGTGAGGGGAGGTCGGTGCGTGTGTGCGAGTGTGAGGGGAGGTCGGTGCGTGTGTGCGAGAGGAGGTCGGTGCGTGTGTGCGAGAGGAGGTCGGGGCGTGTGTGCGTGTGTGAGTGGAGGTCGGTGCGTGTGTGCGTGTGTGAGAGGAGGTCGGTGCGTGTGTGCGTGTGTGAGTGGAGGTCGGTGCGTGTGTGCGTGTGTGAGTGGAGGTCGGTGCGTGTGTGCGTGTGGGAGAGGGGGTCGGTGCGTGTGTGGGAGAGGGGGTCGGTGCGTGTGTGGGAGAGGGGGTCTGTGCGTGTGTGGGAGAGGGGGTCGGTGCGTGTGTGGGAGAGGGGGTCGGTGCGTGTGTGCGTGTGTGAGTGGAGGTCGGTGCGTGTGTGTGAGAGGAGGTCGGTGCGTGTGTGAGAGGAGGTCGGTGCGTGTGTGCGAGGAGGTCGGTGCGTGTGCGCGTGGAGGTCGGTGCGTGTGCGCGTGGAGGTCGGTGCGTGTGTGCGTGTGTGAGAGGAGGTCGGTGCGTGTGTGCGCGTGTGTGTGTGGGGGGAGGAGACGGGAGTGGGCGTAGGGAGGGTATTGGGCGGGTTTGGAGTGGCGATGCCGGGTGAGATGGGTGGATGTAGATGGGCCGAATGGCAGGCTCGGAGAGGTTTGCCTAGGCCCATGGCGGTTACCTGGCGTACTGGGCCAGATGCCTCGGGTTCCCCGCTACGTCCAGGGGCCTGTACAAGAAGTGGCGCAGGTCCGGCAGGCTCAGCCTGGAGGACCCGGTATTCGAGGGCGTCCTCAGCGCTGCCTGCAGCCCGGCCAGCAGCCCCTGGGCCTTGAGGCCTTCCTCGATCCTCGTCTTACAGGCTGCCACGCTGTGGAAGGCCCCTCGGTCGGTGGAGAGCAGGAGGAGCCGCAGCCCGGTGCCGGCCGCCTCCAGGGAGGAGGCGTAGGCGTAGAAGTAGCCGTCCGGGCAGAGGCCGGGCAAGCAGACGGGCGTCCAGACTTCCCCGGCCTGCGGGGGCGCCCCCGAGCCCCCCAGCAGGTTGAAGAGCAGGTGGAGGTCGGCGGGCTCCAGGCGGGCCTCCTCCACCAGGGCCCGCTCCTGGGCGATGCTGACCAGCCGCCCGCGGGCCAGCAGGATGGAGAAGACCAGGTTGGCGGTGACGCAGCGCAGCAGCAGCTGGGTGACGGCCTCCCGCAGCCCGGGCGCCAGGGCCTGGCACTGCACCGCCCCCAGCAGGAGCCCCGGGTCCGACTCCAGCCGGCCCAGCAGGTTGTCCAGCAGCCGCTCGGAGCCGGCCAGCAGGCGCCGCAGGTCGTAGTTCTGCTTGCGCTGGAAGATGCGGGCCACCGTGGCGCGGGTCAGCAGGCTGACGATCTGCTGGTAGACGTAGACCAGCTCCCGGCGCAGCTGCTGGGGGGACTGCCGGCCGCGGGACACTGAGACCAGCACCAGGGGGCCGTGCCGGGAGAACACAACCTTGTAGTCATCTGCAGAGGGAGGGAGAGAGAGAGAGAGAGAGAGAGAGAGAGAGAGAGAGAGAGAGAGTGTGAGAGAGGGAGAGAGAGTGTGTGAGAGGGAGCATCGGTAACCACTCGACTGACCAGGCACCGAGGGAGCGGGCGCTGTGGGAGGGTCAGTGCTGAGGGAGTGGGTGCTGTGGGAGGGTCAGTGCTGAGGGAGGGTCAGTGCTGAGGGAGGGTCAGTGCTGTGGGAGGGTCAGTGCTGTGGGAGGGTCAGTGCTGAGGGAGGGGGAGCTGTGGGAGGGTCAGTGCTGAGGGAGCGGGTGCTGTGGGAGGGTCAGTGCTGAGGGAGTGGGTGCTGTGGGAGGGTCAGCGCTGAGGGAGGGTCAGTGCTGAGGGAGTGGGTGCTGTGGGAATGTCAGTGCTGAGGAAGCGGGTGCTGTGGGAGGCTCAGCGCTGAGGGAGTGGGTGCTGTGGGAGGGTCAGCGCTGAGGGAGGGTCAGTGCTGAGGGAGCGGACGCTGTGGGAGGGTCAGTGCCGAGGGAGTGGGTGCTGTGGGAGGGTCAGCGCTGAGTGAGAGGGTGCAGTGGGAGGGTCAGTGCTGAGGGAGCGGGTGCTGTGGGAGGGTCAGTGCTGAGGGAGTGGGTGCTGTGGGAGGGTCAGTGCCGAGGGAGTGGGTGCTGTGGGAGGGTCAGCGCTGAGTGAGAGGGTGCAGTGGGAGGGTCAGTGCTGAGGGAGCGGGTGCTGTGGGAGGGTCAGTGCTGAGGGAGTGGGTGCTGTGGGAGGGTCAGTGCTGAGGGAGTGGGTGCTGTGGGAGGGTCAGCGCTGAGGGAGGGTCAGTGCAGAGGGAGCGGGTGCTGTGGGAGGGTCAGTGCTGAGGGAGCGGGTGCTGTGGGAGGCTCAGCGCTGAGGGAGTGGGTGCTGTGGGAGGGTCAGTGCTGAGGGAGGGTCAGTGCTGAGGGAGTGGTTGCTGTGGGAGGGTCAGTGCTGAGGGAGTGGTTGCTGTGGGAGGGTCAGTGCTGAGGGAGCGGGTGCTGTGGGAGGGTCAGTGCTGAGGGAGCGGGCGCTGTGAGAGGGTCAGTGCTGAGGGAGTGGGTGCTGTGGGAGGGGGTGCTGTGGGAGGGTCAGTGCTGAGGGAGCGGGTGCTGTGGGAGGGTCAGTGCTGAGGGAGTGGGTGCTGTGGGAGGGTCAGTGCTGAGGGAGTGGGTGCTGTGGGAGGGTCAGTGCTGAGGGAGTGGGCGCTGTGGGAGGGTCAGTGCTGAGCGAGCGGGTGCTGATTATCGGAATGCCGCCGATTAGATTCCAGTCTGTAACTCCCTCCCGGGGTATCTGTTATTCTGTATATAAACCACCCTGAACCCCTCCATTAGATTCCAGTCGGTAACTCGCTCGCTGGGGCAGGCTCTCAGGCCTACCCGTTGCCATGGAGACGCTCCTACCTGCCTGGATGGACCGGATGTTGTCTCCGCCATCTTGAACGAAGGAGACCAGCGCCATCATGACGCCCATGGTGGAGGAGAGTGCCTCCTCGTTGCCGTAGCGGGAGTAGATGGGCTTGCCCGCTTCGCTCAGCACGAAGACGTGTTTGCGGTGGGAGCGCCACCCCTCGCCAGTGACGTCCTCGTTGCGGGGGCACTGGGGGGCACCGCGCCCCAACATGGCGGCCGGCGCCTGGCTATCGCACCGGTCCTCCCCGGCGTTCCCGGACCAGCCCAGGAGCTCCCCCTCCTCCTCCTCCCCGTCGTCGTCCAGGGGCACGGCCCCCTGCCAACCTGGGTGGGCTCCATCAGCGTCCGGGCTGGGGGTGTCACCACCTGGGGGTGGGTGGGGGGGACAAACAGAGAAACAGCTCACCCTCACGTCAGGGAACTACCCTTCAGCCCCACCCTCCCTCCTCCAGCCTGGTATACCTGAACACGAGGCCATTCTGTCCTTCTCCAGCCTGCTAGCCCTCCCCCAGCACCACCGGTGTACTGCAGGTGATCCTTCCCACCTTCCCCACTCTTTTCTGGCCCTCTCCAGACCACACCAGCGGGATGGCTCGCTCGCCGCCCAGTCCCTCCGGTCCACAGACATTCCGATCCCAGTCTGCCAGCGGGAATCCCAACCCCAGACTCCCAGCTGGAATCTGTTCCACCCTGGAATCCCTGCAGCGTGACAGTTTCCTCTCACACTCCAAAGATGTGGGGGTTAGGGTGGATTGGCCGTGCTAAATTGTCCCCGTAGTGCCCAGGGATGTGCGGGTTAGGGTGGATTGGCCGTGCTAAATTGTCCCCGTAGTGCCCAGGGATGTGCAGGTTAGGGGTCAATGCAGAGTAATAGGGTAGGGGGAACGGGTTTGGGTGTGTTAGTGTGGAACTGTTGGGCCGAATGGCCTGTTTCCACACAGTAGGGATTCTATGATTTCTCTAGAAGACCCCTCCCCCCATCCTTCCAAACCCCGATACTCTGTCTGCCCTCATTCGCCAACTCTCCCAACGGTTGAATCAACCTCGTGACCTCCTCTGCCCCCCCCTTGCAGCTACAGATCATCCTGTCCCTCCCTCTCTCCCTGGAGGTCCCGGCCCTGACTCACCTGCGGTGTTCAGCCCCCCCAGGCTCTCAGTGGGGGTATGAGGAGGGGTCCCGCTGACAGCGGCTGTTAACGGACTCCCCGGGGCACTGTCCTCGCCGCTCAGTGATGGGGTCTCTTCACAGAGAAGGGGTCCTGCTGGGGGAGAGAGAGCGAGGGGGAGAGAGAGCGAGACACAGAGAGAGAGAGAGAGAGAGAGAAAAAGAGAGAGAGAAAAAGAGAGAGAGAGAGTGACAGAGAGAGAGAGAGAAACAGAGAGAGAGAGAGACAGAGAGAGAGAGAGAGAGAGAGGGAGACAGAGAGAGGGAGACAGAGAGAGGGAGACAGAGAGAGGGAGACAGAGAGAGGGAGAGAGACAGAGACAGAGAGAGAGAGAGAGAGACAGAGAGAGGGAGACAGAGAGAGAGAGACAGAGAGAGAGGGGGAGGGTGACAGAGGGAGAGAGAGACAGAGAGGGGGACAGAGAGGGGGACAGAGAGGGGGACAGAGAGGGGGACAGAGAGGGGGACAGAGACACAGAGACAGAGGGGGAGAGAGAGACACAGACACAGAGAGAGAGAGAGACAGACAGACATACAGAGAGAGGGGGCAGAGAGAGAGGGGGACAGAGAGTCAGAGAGAGAGGGTGACAAAGAGAGAGACAGACAGAGAGACAGAGACAGAGAGAGAGGGGGACAGAGAGAGAGACAGAGACAGAGAGAGACAGAGACAGAGAGAGAGGGAGGGAGACAGAGAGAGAGGGAGACAGAGAGAGAGGGAGACAGAGAGAGGGAGACAGAGAGGGGAGACAGAGAGAGGGAGACAGAGAGTCAGAGAGAGAGGGTGACAAAGAGAGAGACAGACAGAGAGACAGAGACAGAGAGAGAGGGGGACAGAGAGAGAGGGGGAGAGAGAGAGAGGGGGAGAGAGAGAGACACAGACAGAGAGAGAGAGAGAGAGAGAGAGGGGGACAGACAGAGAGGGGGACAGACAGAGAGAGGGAGGGAGACAGTCAGAGAGAGAGAGAGGGTGACAAAGAGAGAGACAGACAGAGAGAGGGGGACAGAGAGAGGGGGGAACAGAGAGAGAGAGAGAGAGACACAGACAGAGAGAGAGCGAAGGGGGACAGACAGAGAGGGGGAGAGAGACAGAGATAAGGTAATCTTTTAACAAGAGGGAACGGGAAAAAGTGCGGGACGATACACTGGAGGACGGGGATAGGGAGGGGGTGTAGGGGCTGGAGGAGGGGACGTAGATAGGGAGGGGGTGTAGAGGCTGGAGGAGGGGACGTAGATAGGGAGGGGGTGTAGAGGCTGGAGGAGGGGACGTAGATAGGGAGGGGGTGTAGAGGCTGGAGGAGGGGACGTAGATAGGGAGGGGGTGTAGAGGCTGGAGGAGGGGACGTAGATAGGGAGGGGGTGTAGAGGCTGGAGGAGGGGACGTAGATAGGGAGGGGGTGTAGGGGCTGGAGGAGGGGACGGGGATAGGGAGGGGGTGTAGGGGCTGGAGGAGGGGACGGAGATAGGGAGGGGGTGTAGGGGCTGGAGGAGGGGACGGAGATAGGGAGTGAGTGAGGGAGGAGGGGACGGAGATAGGGAGGGGGTGTAGGGGCTGGAGGAGGGGACGGAGATAGGGAGGGGGTGTAGGGGCTGGAGGAGGGGACGGAGATAGGGAGGGGGTGTAGGGGGTGGAGGAGGGGACAGGGATAGGGAGGGGGTGTAGGGGTTGGAGGAGGGGACAGGGATAGGGAGGGGGTGTAGGGGCTGGAGGAGGGGACAGGGATAGGGAGGGGGTGTAGGGGCTGGAGGAGGGGACGGGGATAGGGAGGGGGTGTAGGGGCTGGAGGAGGGGACGGGGATAGGGAGGGGGTGTAGGGGGCTGGAGGGGGTGACGGGGAGACAGGGAAAGCCGTTACCTGGAGACACCGACCATTCATCCCCAGCTGCTGTCTCCTTCTCCCTGAGTGAGGGAGGGCTCTCTGGCCGAATGCTCATCGCGTGACCCGCTGCGCTGACTCAGACCGGGGCCCAGCCAGCAGCATCCCAACACCTGGGAAGGTGGGGGAGGGAAACACACCGTCAACAGGGTGGGGGCTGATCCCCACCTCTGTCCACCATCCTTCCCCCTCCCAGTACACTGTCCCCCCCCCTTTACTGCGACTGCCAGACTGTCTGTCTGTCTGTCGGTCTCTCTCCCTCCCCCTCACTCTCGGTCTCTCTCCCCCTTGCACTCGGTCCCTGTGTCCCTTGCTCCCTGTGTCTCTCTCTGTTGGTCTCTCTGTCTGTGTCTGTGTGTGTCTCCTGGTCTCTGTCTCTCTCTCTCGGTCTGTGTGTCTTGGTCTCTATCTCTCTCTCCCCCCCACCCCGTGTCTCTGTCTGTCTGTCTCGGTCTCTGTGTGTGTGTCTCTCTCGATCACTATCTCTGTGTCTCTCTCTCTCTCTCTGTATCTGTGTGTGTCTCTCTCTCTCTCGGTCTCTGTGTGTATCTGTCTCTCTATCTCTGTGTCTTGGTCTGTCTCTTTCTCAGTCTCTCCCTCGGGGGGTGTGTGTGTGTGTGTGTGTGTGTGTGTCTCGGTCTCTGTTGGTCTCTGTGTGTATGTGTCTCTTGGTCTCGGTGTGTCTCTGTCTGTCTCTCTCGGTCTCTGTGTCTCTCTCACTCTGTGTCTGTCTGTCTCTCTCTCTCTCTCTCTCGGTGTCTCTGTCTGTCTCTCTCTCTTTCTGTCTATCTCTGTCTCTCTCTCGGTCTGTGTGTGTGTCTCTGTCAGTCTGTGTGTCTCTCTCTCTCTCTCTTGGTCTCTGTGTGTCTCTGTTGCTGTCTCTCTGTGTGTGTCTCTCTCTCGGTCTCTCTATCTGTGTCTCTGTCTCTGTCTCTCTCTCTCTGTGTGCGTGTCTCTGTCTGTGTGTGTGTGTCATGCTCTCTCTCTCTCTGTCTGTGTCTCTGCATCCCTCTCTCTCTGTCACACCCGCACTCTCTCTCTCGCTCGCTCTCTCTCACACACACACACACACACACAGTAACCCTCCCATTTGGAGTCCACCAGCCTCATAGCCTGACTAAGGGCTCTGGACCCTTGAGTCTCCCACCCGGAGTTGGGGGGTGAAACAACCTCTCCCCATCTCTCCCCCTGGTGCAGTGGCCCCCTCGTCCGTTTTGATTCAAGGTGACCTCTCGCTCTTTCTGCTGGAAAAGCTCAGTGGGGTCGCGGCTGGGTGCGTGTTTTGTTTTGGAGTTGGGCTGCGGGTTTCGCTCTGCAGAGACCTCTTCCCGCCAGCTCTCCAGCGCTCTGGCCCGCGAAGCTAAAGATAACGCGCCGAGGCGGTTTTAAAATTAGGGGCGAGAAGGGGAGGCAGTCCCGAACTGCCGCTGGGGAGACGCAGGGGCTCGTGGGGAGGTGTGATCGCAACACGCTCTCCAGCCCACACTCCCACGTCTCACCTCCCGGCCTAGCTCTGCTCTGCTAGGCCAACACAGGGGGAGACCGACACTGCGGTCACAGGCCTCTGGTTATTTATAAACCGTGACCACGTCAGTTCAGAAGCCGGGAGGCGGTGGTGGAGAGGGGGTGTCGCAGCGCCTGGGTGGGGGGGGGAATGGGAAGAGAGGGACGAGGTGCGAGACTCTCGCACGGTCACACCGCACACCTCTCAACGTGTACTGACCCCTGACCTGCAAACAAACACAGGCACAGACTCACACCCACACCCCCCGCTCTCACGCGGAAGCCCCCTCCCTGTAGGCAGACCGCACGCAACCCTCTCCCGTGCGTAGGTGTGCACGCAACGCCACCATGGACACACCCTGTCCATATACCCACGCCACGTATGTGCACAGAGTACCGACATGCACCCGCACCCCATCAACACACCCACAGATCCCCCCCGCGCGCGCGCGCGCGCGCGCACACACACACACACACCCTGGATATAAATACACTCCTTATACTCTACACATAAACACACACCCTATAGACACCCCAAATATATAAAACCACTGCCTAACGAACACCATACACACACACACCTTATATACAGCCCTAACACATATACACACTCTGTACTGTACACATACACTCAATATACACTCCCCCCCCCAACACATACATATTCCCTAGACTGTAGACACACACACACCCCCAATACACACATACATCCCCTAGGCTGTACACACACACACCCCCAATACACACATACATCCCCTAGGCTGTACACCCACACACCCCCAATACTCACATACAACCCCTAGGCTGTACACCCACACACCCCCAATACTCACATACAACCCCTAGGCTGCACACCCACACACCCCCAATACTCACATACAACCCCTAGGCTGTACACCCACACACCCCCAATACTCACATACAACCCCTAGGCTGTACACCCACACACCCCCAATACTCACATACATATTCCCTAGGCTGTACACCCACACACCCCCAATACACACATACAACCCCTAGGCTGTACACCCACACACCCCCAATACTCACATACAACCCCTAGGCTGTACACCCACCCCCCCCAATACTCACATACAACCCCTAGGCTGTACACCCCCCCCCCCCAATACTCACATACAACCCCTAGGCTGTACACCCCCCCCCCCCCCCCCCCCCCATACACACATACATCCCCTAGGCTGTACACCCCCCCCCCCCCAATACTCACATACAACCCCTCGGCTGTACACCCACACACCCCCAATACTCACATACAACCCCTCGGCTGTACACCCACACACCCCCAATACTCACATACAACCCCTAGGCTGTACACCCACCCCCCCAATACACACATACATCCCCTAGTCTGTACACCCACCCCCCCAATACACACATACATCCACTAGACTGTACACCCACACCCCCCATACACACATACATCCCCTAGACAGTATATCCTCCCCGATACATATGTACATCCCCGAGACTGGACACCCCTCCCCCCGATACATATATACACCCCCCCTCCAATACATATATACATCCCCTAGACTGTAAAGCCACACACCCCCGATACATATATACATCACCTAGACTGTATATCCTCCCCTGTACATATGTACATCCCCTAGACTGTACACCCACACCCCTCCCCCCCCGCCCCCCAGGTACATCCCCGAGACTGTACACCCCCCCGGTACATATATACATCCCCTAGACTGTACACACCCCCTCCCCGATACATATGTACACCCCTTAAACTGTACATACAATGTATATATCCCCTGTACTGAACACATATACACTCTATATAGACACAGCACCAATGTATACATCCCCTGTACTGTACACACACTATATTTACACACAGCACCAAATGTAAACATCCCCTATACTGTACACACGCACTCTATATACACACAGCACGAATGTATACATCCCTATACTGTACACACACTATATATACACACAGCACCAACGTAAAAATCCCCTGTACTGTACACACACACTCTATATACACACAGCACCAATGTATACATCCCCTGTACTGTACACACACACACTATATACACACAGCACCAATGTATACATCCCCCGTACTGTACACACACTCTATATACACACAGCACCAATGTATACATCCCCTGTACTGCACGCACACACTATATACACACAGCACCAATGTATACATCCCCTGTACTGTACACACACACTATATACACACAGCACCAATGTATACATCCCCTGTACTGTACACACTATATACACACAGCACCAATGTATACATCCCCTATACTGTACACACACACACTATATACACACAGCACCAATGTATACATCCCCTGTACTGTACACACACACGATATACACACAGCACCAATGTAAACATCCCCTTTACTGTACATACTATATACACACAGCACCAATGTATACATCCCCCGTACTGTACACACACACTCTATATACACACAGCACCAATGTATACATCCCCTGTACTGCACGCACACTATATATACACACAGCACCAATGTATACATCCCCTGTACTGCACGCACACACTATATACACACAGCACCAATGTATACATCCCCTATACTATACACACACACTATATACACACAGCACCAATGTATACATCCCCTATACTGTACACACACTATATACACACAGCACCAATGTATACATCCCCTGTACTGTACACACACACTATATACACACAGCACCAATGTATACATCCCCTATACTGTACATACTATACACACACAGCACCAATGTATACATCCCCTATACTATACACACACACTATATACACACAGCACCAATGTATACATCCCCTATACTGTACATACTATATACACACAGCACCAATGTATACATCCCCCGTACTGTACACACACACTCTATATACACACAGCACCAATGTATACATCCCCTATACTGTACACACACACTATATACACAGCACCAATGTATACATCCCCTGTACTGTACACACACACTATATACACACAGCACCAATGTATACATCCCCTATACTGTACATACTATACACACACAGCACCAATGTATACATCCCCTATACTATACACACACACTATATACACACAGCACCAATGTATACATCCCCTATACTGTACATACTATATACACACAGCACCAATGTATACATCCCCCGTACTGTACACACACACACTATATACACACAGCACCAATGTATACATCCCCTGTACTGTACACACACACTATATACACAGCACCAATGTATACATCCCCTGTACTGTACACACACACTATATACACACAGCACCAATGTATACATCCCCTACACTGTATACACACACACTATATACACACAGCACCAATGTATACATCCCCTGTACTGTACACACACACTATATACACAGCACCAATGTATACATCCCCTGTACTGTACACACTATATACACAGCACCAATGTATACATCCCCTGTACTGTACACACACTATATACACACAGCACCAATGTATACATCCCCTATACTGTACACACACTATATACACACAGCACCAATGTATACATCCCCTGTACTGTACACACTATATACACACAGCACCAATGTATACATCCCCTGTACTGTACACACACTATATACACACAGCACCAATGTATACATCCCCTATACTGTACACACACTATATACACACAGCACCAATGTATACATCCCCTGTACTGTACACACACTATATACACACAGCACCAATGTATACATCCCCTGTACTGTACACACTATATACACAGCACCAATGTATACATCCCCTATACTGTACACACACTATATACACACAGCACCAATGTATACATCCCCTGTACTGTACACACACTATATACACACAGCACCAATGTATACATCCCCTGTACTGTACACACTATATACACAGCACCAATGTATACATCCCCTGTACTGTACACACACTATATACACACAGCACCAATGTATACATCCCCTGTACTGTACACACACTATATACACACAGCACCAATGTATACATCCCCTATACTGTACACACACTATATACACACAGCACCAATGTATACATCCCCTGTACTGTACACACACTATATACACACAGCACCAATGTATACATCCCCTGTACTGTACACACTATATACACAGCACCAATGTATACATCCCCTATACTGTACACACACTATATACACACAGCACCAATGTATACATCCCCTGTACTGTACACACACTATATACACACAGCACCAATGTATACATCCCCTGTACTGTACATATACACTCTCTCCACACACACGGACATATATTATATATAATATATACACCCATTTAGCACCTTATCCCTGCCCCCCCTCCCCCTTGCCCCCTGCCCCCCTGCCCATACCTTCCCCCTGCCCCCTGCCCCCTGCCCCCTGCCCCTACCTCCCCCTGTCTCTCTCTCTCTTTCCCTGGGGCTTGCTCTTTCCTGGGTCCTCTCTCTCCCACCTCTTCCTCCTCCGGCTCTGACCGACGGAGACACCGACCAATCGGAGCGGCCGCTGTTCCCTCCCTCCCTCCCCCTCGCCCCCACGCTCCGCCAATCCACACCCTCCCCGGCTGCGTCCCCGGCCCGCATTGGCCGAGGTGCCAAAGCCGATCAGGCGATGCCCGCCCACGCCTGGACCAATCACAGCGCCGCACGCCGAGGGCGCCGCCCAGAACCGCCCGAGCGCTGTCAACCGCCCGGGATGCGACCCGCCCTCTTCCAATGGACACCCTTTCAACCAATGGAATTGCAGGTTAGGCAAATAGACGTGAGTAGTGACCAATCAGACTGCGGGATTCCGCTCAGCCTTCCCAACATAGACCAATAGAAACCTACGGATTCTCTGATGGACACCGCCTTTCACCTATCGTTGGGCGCCATTGTGCTCCCGCCTCCTGCTGTGAACCAATGATGGCCGCGAACGCTTTGACGGACGCAGTGTCCCGTCAATCACAAGCACGCGCAAGTCCGCCCCTTCACACTGAGCCAATAGGATGTGGAGAGGCCGGCCTGACGGACGCGAACCCTAACCAATCAGAGGGCAGTATCCCGGAAAAGTGCGTCACGTTTCGAACCAATGGTAGTCCACCGCTCCCTGACGGACGCAACTTTCGTCCAGTCATAGTGCGGAAATGTCGTAAACATTCCCACCCCTTTTAAACCCACTGTGGTCCACCCCTCTCTGACAGTCGCGGCTTCCGGCCAACCAGCGAGCGGCGAACTAGTCCCGCCTTTCGCCCTGCTATCCAATGGAAGCAAAGATGCTCCCGTCAATCATGGCGTCTCCCCGCCTCTTCGTAACGTCAGCCAATGGAACGTGGCGGGGGTGCCCGACGGACGCGGCTGCTGGCCAATGGGGCGGGGGCGTGTGTCCGGGAGGGCCCCCGATGGACAGAGCCGTCCGTCCAATGGGATGGCGAGCTCGCGGTGGGCGGGACAGAGTTTAAACTGTCAACAGTTGTCAGGGAGGGAGAGAGGGAGGGAGAAAGGGGGATTAGAGAGAGAGAGAGGGAAGGAAGGAAAGAAAGAAAGAAAGAAAGAGAGAGAGAGAGAAAAAGAAAAGAAGTGAAAGAGAGAGAGAGAAGGAAAGAAAGAGAGAGAAAAAAAGAAAAGTGAAAGAGAGAGAGAGAGAGAGAAAAAGAAAAGAAGTGAAAGAGAGAGAGAGAAGGAAAGAAAGAGAGAGAAAAAAAGAAAAGTGAAAGAGAGAGAGAGAGAGAAGGAAAGAAAGAAAGAGAGAAAAAAGAAAAGTGAGAGAGAGAGAAGGAAAGAAAGAAAGAGAGAAAAAAGAAAAGAAGTGAGAGAGAGAAGGAAAGAAAGAAAGAGAGAAAAAAGAAAAGAAGTGAAAGAGAGAGAGAGAGAAGGAAGGAAAGAAAGAAAGAAAGAGAGAGAAAAAAAGAAAAGAAGTGAGAGAGAGAAGGAAAGAAAGAAAGAGAGAAAAAAAAGAAAAGAAGTGAGAGAGAGAAGGAAAGAAAGAAAGAGAGAAAAAAAGAAAAGAAGTGAGAGAGAGAGAATGCTCGAAACGTCGAATTCTCTATTCCTGAGATGCTGCCTAACCTGCTGTGCTTTGACCAGCAACACATTTGCAGAGAGAGAGAGAAGGAAGGAAAGAAAGAAAGAAAGAGAGAGAAAAAAGAAAAGAAGTGAGAGAGAGAAGGAAAGAAAGAAAGAGAGAAAAAAAGAAAAGAAGTGAGAGAGAGAGAGAGAATAGTGAAGGGAAGAGAGAAAAAGAAAAGTGAAAGAGAGAGAAAAAGAAATGAAGTGAAAGAGAGAAGTAGACAATAGTGAAGGAGGAAGAGAGGAAAAAAATAGCGAAGGAGGAAGAGAGAGATAGAAAAAGAAAATTGTGAAAGAGAGAGAAAAAATAGTGAGGGAAAGAGAGAAGGAGAAAATAGTGAAGGAGGGAGAGAGAAAATCTAGTGACGGAGGAAGAGAGTAAAGGAGAAAATAGTGAAGGAGGGAGAGAGAAAAAGGAAATAGTGAACGAGAGAGACAGAAGAAGAAAATAGTGAGTGAGAGAGGAGGAGAAAGTAGTGAGAGGGGGAAGATAGTGAAGGAAAAAAGAGAGAGAAAGGGAAGATAGTGCAGGAAAGAGAGGAGGAGAGAGTAGTGAAGGAGAGAGGGAACGAACAGAGTGAGGTGGGGGTGAAGAAAAAGAAAGTGAAAAAGGAAAAAGAGAGAAAATAGTGAAGGGAGAGACTTTAAATGGGAAATATATAATAGAGTTATCAGAGAGAAAGCAGTGAATGAGAGAGAGTATACACTGGCAAATACATAAATGTAGAGTTATCACAGAGTGAGGGAGAGCGTTTACATTTGACATATAGAGTACGCAAGTTATCGAAAAGAGAGAGAATGAGGAAATAGGGAGCGTGTGTTGGGGGAGGAAATCAGGGAAAATGCAGTAAGTGAAAACGGGGGGGGGTGAGAAAGCAGGTTAGAAAATAGAGTTGGAGAGACGGGAGAGAGAGAGAGAGGGTTTGTCAGGCTGACAACGGGGTGAGAGACGCAGAGGGGGGAGAGAGAGAGGGTTTGTCAGGCTGACAACGGGGTGAGAGACGCAGAGGGGGGAGAGAGAGAGGGTTTGTCAGGCTGACAACGGGGTGAGAGACGCAGAGGGGGGGGGAGAGAGAGGGTTTGTCAGGCTGACAACGGGGTGAGACACACAGAGGGGGGGGAGAGAGAGAGGGTTTGTCAGGCTGACAACGGGGTGAGACACACAGAGGGGGGGGGAGAGAGAGAGGGTTTGTCAGGCTGACAACGGGGTGAGACACACAGAGGGGGGGGAGAGAGAGAGAGAGAGGGTTTGTCAGGCGAGAGGCGCAGGTGAGAGACGCAGAGGGCGACAGAACGAGAGAGAGAGAGAGTCAGATTGATAACAGGGCGAGAGGCGCAGAGAGACAGGATCGAGTCGGGGGGAGGGGTACGGGCAGGAAGGGGAGAGGGAGATGGTCTGGAGATAACGAGTGTCGACAAAGAGAGGGCGAGAGCAAGCGAGGGAGGGAGAGAGAGAGAGATTTGGGAAGCCGGAGTTGGACTGTGGTGTACAAAGTTTGAAAACTCACACAACGCCAGCTTATAGTCCCTTCTGTGTCTTAGAATTGTGTCCTCCACAACAACCCCCTGATGAAGGAGCGTCGCTCCGAAAGCTAGTGCTTCCAATCAAACCTGTTGGACAATCATCTGGTGTTGTGTGATTTTTAGCAGAGAGTGAGAGAGAGAGGAGAAGGAGGGAGCCCGGAGCTTGGGCGAGTGTCTGGTAAAGCCGGGTGTAGTTGCTGGCTGGAGACGGGAGAGAGAGGGCGACGGAGAGAGAGAGAGAGAGACACACACACACACAGACGGGAGAGAGAGAGAGACACAGAGAGAGAGAGAGACACACACAGAGGGAGAGAGAGAGACACACACACAGACGGGGAGAGAGAGAGACACAGAGAGAGAGAGAGACAGACACAGAGGGAGAGAGAGAGAGAGAGACACACACAGAGGGAGAGAGAGAGACACACACACACAGACGGGGAGAGAGAGAGACACAGAGAGAGAGAGAGACAGACACAGAGGGAGAGAGAGAGACACACACAGAGGGAGAGAGAGAGACACACACACACAGACGGGGAGAGAGAGAGACACAGAGAGAGAGAGAGACACACACAGAGGGAGAGAGAGAGACACACACACACAGACGGGGAGAGAGAGAGACACAGAGAGAGAGAGAGACAGACACAGAGGGAGAGAGAGAGAGACAGACACAGAGGGAGAGAGAGAGAGACAGACACACACAGAGGGAGAGAGAGAGACACACACGCAGACAGAGAGAGAGAGAGAGAGAGAGAGGGGACAGTGTGATTGCACCCCGCACCTTCCCCCAGGGCGAAGAGGGGAGTACCTGTCACCCCCCCCTCCCCTCCCCGTGGGGGTGTAGAAATCGGAGTGAGCCATGGAGAGGTTCCTGCAACACCTTGCGGACCTGGAGAAGGCGGACGGAGACGACTGCGGATTCGGGATGGAGTTCACTGTAAGTGGGCAGCGGATTCAGGGGAGGGGGGAGCAGCGAGTGGACGGGCTGAGCGGTCTGCGGCTCCCGTGAAATCAACTGAGGGTCACGGCACATCACCCCCCCTCCCAAACCCCAGCGCGGTGGGATGAGCAATGATGGCACCCCTCACCCTCACCCTCACCCTCATCCCCACCCCCAACCTAATACTCACCCTCACCCTCAACCCAATCCCCACCCTCACCCTCGCCCTCACCCTCACTCCCACCCTCAACCAATCCCCACCCAATCCCCACACTCACCCTCATTCCCACCCTCACCCTCATCCTAATCCTCACCGTCAACCCCACCCTCAACCTGCCTTCAACCCAATCCCCACCCTCACCCTCATCCTCACCCTCACCCCCACCTTCATCCTCACCCCCACCTTCAACCCAATCCCCACCCTCACCCCCACCCTCACCCTCACCCCCACCCTCACCCTCACCCTCACCCTCACCCCCACCTTCATCCTCACCCCCACCTTCAACCCAATCCCCACCCTCACCCCCACCCTCACCCCCACCCTCACCCTCATCCCCACCCTCACCCCCACCTTCAACCCAATCCCCACCCTCACCCCCACCCTCACCCCCACCCTCACCCTCATCCTCACCCTCACCCCCACCTTCATCCTCACCCCCACCTTCAACCCAATCCCCACCCTCACCCCCACCCTCACCCCCACCCTCACCCTCATCCCCACCCTCACCCCCACCTTCAACCCAATCCCCACCCTCACCCCCACCCTCACCCCCACCCTCACCCTCATCCCCACCCTCAACCCCACCTTCAACCCAATCCCCACCCCCACCCTCACCCCCACCTTCATCCTCACCCCCACCTTCAACCCAATCCCCACCCTCACCCCCACCCTCACCCTCACCCCCACCTTCATCCTCACCCCCACCTTCAACCCAATCCCCACCCTCACCCCCACCCTCACCCTCATCCTCACCCTCACCCCCACCTTCATCCTCACCCCCACCTTCAACCCAATCCCCACCCTCACCCCCACCCTCACCCCCACCCTCACCCCCACCCTCACCCTCATCCCCACCCTCACCCCCACCTTCAACCCAATCCCCACCCTCACCCCCACCCTCACCCCCACCCTCACCCTCATCCCCACCCTCAACCCCACCTTCAACCCAATCCCCACCCTCACCCTCACCCCCACCCTCACCCCCACCTTCATCCTCACCCCCACCTTCAACCCAATCCCCACCCTCACCCCCACCCTCACCCTCACCCCCACCTTCATCCTCACCCCCACCTTCAACCCAATCCCCACCCTCACCCCCACCCTCACCCTCACCCCCACCTTCATCCTCACCCCCACCTTCAACCCAATCCCCACCCTCACCCCCACCCTCACCCTCACCCCCACCTTCAACCCAATCCCCACCCTCACCCCCACCCTCACCCTCACCCCCACCTTCATCCTCACCCCCACCTTCAACCCAATCCCCACCCTCACCCCCACCCTCACCCTCACCCCCACCTTCATCCTCACCCCCACCCTCAACCCAATCCCCACCCTCACCCCCACCCTCACCCTCACCCCCACCTTCATCCTCACCCCCACCTTCAACCCAACCCCCACCCTCACCCCCACCCTCACCCCCACCCTCACCCTCATCCCCACCCTCACCCCCACCTTCAACCCAATCCCCAGCCTCACCCCCACCTACACCCCACCCACCCCCTCACCCTCATCACCAACCCAATCCCCACCCTCACCCCCACCCTCACCCCCACCTTCAACCCAATCCCCACCCTCACCCTCACCCCCACCCTCACCCTCACCCCCACCTTCATCCTCACCCCCACCCTCACCCCCACCCTCACCCCCACCCTCACCCCCACCCTCACCCCCACCCTCACCCTCATCCCCACCTTCAACCCACCCACCCCCTCACCCTCATCACCAACCCAATCCCCACCCTCACCCCCACCCTCAACCCAATCCCCACCCTCACCTTCACCCCCATCCCTACCCCCACCTTCACCCTCATCCCTACCCCTAACCCAATCCTCACCCTCATTCCCCACCCTCAACCCAATCCCCACCCCAACCCTCAACCCCACCCCCAACCAATCCCCACCCTCACCCTCACCCTCAACCCAATCTCCATCCTCACCCTCAACCCAATCCCCACCCTCGCCCCCACACTCACCCCTAACCCAATCTCACCCTCACCCCATCTCACCCTCACCCCTAACCCAATCTCACCCTCATCCTCACCCCCACCCTCAACCAATCCCCACCCTCACCCTCACCCTCATCCCAATTCCCACACTCACCCTCAACCCAATCCCCACCCTCACCCTCACCCTAAACCCCACCCTCTCCCTCACCCTCACCCCCACCCTCAACCAATGCCCACCCTCCCCCTCACCCCCACCCTCAACCCATTCCCCACCCTCACGCTCACCCTCCACCCAAACCCCACACTCACCCTCATCCCCACCCTCACCCTCATCCTTATCCCACCCTCAACCCAATCCAAACCCTGACCCTCACCCCAGCCTCCAGCCAATCCCCACCCTCACACTCACCCCCACCCTCACCCCAACCCTCATCCCCAGCCCCACCCCAATCCCCACCCTCACCCTCATCGTTATCCGCACCCTCAACCCAATCCAAACCCTGACCCTCACCCCACCCTCCAGCCAATCCCCACCCTCACCCTCACCTTCAACCCAATCCCCACCCCCACCCTCACCCTCAACCCAATCCCCACCCTCACCCTCAACCCAATCCCCACCCTCACCCTCACCCTAAACCCCACCCTCACCCCCACCCTCACCCCCACCCTCACCTTCAACCCAATCCCCAGCCTCACCCCCACCTACACCCCACCCACCCCCTCACCCTCATCACCAACCCCAACCTAATCCCCAAACTTGCCCTCACCCCCACCCTCAACCCAATCCCCACCCCCACCCTCACCTTCAACCCAATCCCCACCCCCACCCTCACCCTCATCCCCACCCCTAACCCAATTCCCACCCTCAACCCAATCCCCACCCCCACCCTCACCCTCATCCCCACCCCTAACCCAATTCCCACCCTCAACCCAATCCCCACCCTCACCCTCACCCTCAACCAATCCCCACCCTCACCCTCACCCTCGTCCTCAACCCAATCTCCATCCCTACCCTCACCCTCAACCCAATCCCCACCCTCGCCCTCACCCCAACCCAATCCCCACCCTCGCCCTCAACCCAATCCCCATCCTCACCCTCACCCTAATCCCCACCCTCTCCCTCACCCTCACCCCCAACCAATACCCACTCTCCCCCTCACCCCCACCCTCAACCCATTCCCCACCCTCACGCTCACCCTCCACCCAAACCCCACACTCACCCTCATCCCCATCCCCACCCAATCCCTACCCTCACCCTCATCCCCACCCTCACCCTCATCCTTATCCCCACCCTCAACCCAATCCAAACCCTGACCCTCACCCCACCCTCCAGCCTCTCCCCACCGTCACCCTCATCCCCACCCTCACCCTCACCCCAACCCTCATCCCCAGCCCCACCCCAGACCCAACCGCACCCTCACCCTCACCCTCAACCCAATCCCCACCCTCACCCTCACCTATATCCCAATCCCCACCCTCTCCCTCATCCCCACTCTCAACCCAATCCCCACCCTCACCCTCATCCCCACCTCCAGCCTCAACCCAATCCTCACCCTGACCCTCATCCCCGCCCCCAACCCCATCCCCACCCTCACCTTCACCCTCGGCCTCACCCACAGCCCAATCCCCACCCCCAACCCAATCCCCACCCTCACCCTCATCCCCACCCCCAACCCAATCCCCACCCTCACCCCCACCCCCAACCCAATCCACACCCTCACCCTCATCCCCACCCCCAACCCAAGCCCCACCCTCACCCTCATCCCCACCCCCAACCCAAGCCCCACCCTCACCCTCACCCACACCCCCAACCCAAGCCCCACCCTCACCCCCAACCCAATCCCCACCCCCAACCCAATCCCCACGCTCACCCTCACCCCCAACCCAATCCTCACCCTCACCCTCACCCTCACCTCCACCCACAACACAGTTCGTGAGAGAGAGGGAGCGTGGAGAGTTTGCGAGAGAGAGAGAGCATGGAGCGTTCCCGAGAGAGAGAGCGTAGAGCGTGCCCACGCGAGCGACAGAGAGAGCGCGTGGAGCGTTCGCGTGAGAGAGGGAGCGTGTAGCGATCAGGAGAGAGAGAGAGCGTGGAGCGATCACACGAGAGAGGGAGCATGGAGCGATCATGAGAGAGAGGGAGCGTTCACGAGAGAGAGTGAGCGTGGAGCGTTTGCGAGAGAGGGAGAGAGCGTGGAGCATTCGTGCACGCGAGAGAGGGAGAAAGCGTGGAGCATTCATGAGAGAGAGCGTGGAGCGGTCGCGCGAGAGAGGGAGAAAGCGTGGAGCATTCATGAGAGAGAGCGTGGAGCGGTCGCGCGAGAGAGGGAGAAAGCGTGGAGCATTCATGAGAGAGAGTGTGGAGCGGTCGCGTGAGAGATCAGGAGAGAGAGAGAGAGAGAGAGAGAGAGTGGAGCGATCACACGAGAGAGGGAGCATGGAGCGTTCACGAGAGTGGGAGAGAGAGCGTGGAGCATTCATGAGAGAGAGAGTGGAGCGATCATGAGAGAGAGTGAGCGTGGAGCGTTCGCGAGAGAGGGAGAGAGCGTGGAGCATTCGTGCACGCGAGAGAGGGAGAGAGCGTGGAGCGTTCGCGCAAGAGAGAGCGCATGGAGCGTTCACGCGAGAGATAGAAAGCGTGGAGCGTTGGCAAGAGTGAGAGAAGGAATGTGGAGCGATCACGAGAGAGGGAGCATGGAGCGTTTGCAGGAGAGAGAGAGAGCGTGGAGCGTTTGCCCGAGAGAGAGAGAGCGTGCAGCGTTCGCGAGAGTGGGAGAGAGAGCGTGGAGCATTCACGAGAGAGAGGAAGTGTGGAGTGTTCGCGCGCGAGAGAGAGAGTGTGGAGCGTTCGCGCAAGAGAGAGAGAGCATGGAGCAATCATGAGAGAGAGGGAGAGTGGAGAGTTCGCGAGAGAGAGAGTGGAGCGTGCCCGAGCGAGCAACAGAGAGAGCGCGTGGAGCGTTCGCAAGAGACACAGAGAGCGCATGGAGCGATCGCGAGAGAGGGAGAGTGTGGAGAGTTCATGAGAGAGAGCGTGGAGCGATCGTGCGAGTGAGAGAGCGTGGAGCGTTCGCGAGAGAGGGAGAGAGTGTGGAGAATTCATGAGCGAGAGCGTGGGGCGTTCGTGAGAGAGGGAGAGAGAGCATGGAGCGTTCGCGAGAGAGAGAGATATCACAGAGACTGGAGCGATCTCGAGAGAGAGAGCGCGGAGCGTTCGTGCGCGCGCGCAAGAGAGAGCGCGCACGCGTGGAGCGTTGGTGAGAGTGGAGCATTCCGTGTGCAAGAGAGAGAAAGAGCGTGGAGCGTTCGCGAGAGAGAGAGAGCATGGAGTGTTAGTGAGAGCAATAGCGAGCGTGGAGTGTTCGCGAGAGAGAGAGAGAGCGCACGCGTGGAGCGTTGGTGAGAGTGAGAGTGGAGCATTCTGTGTGCAAGAGAGAGAGAGCGTGGAGCGTTCGAGAGAGAGAGAGAGAGAGAGAGCATGGAACGTTCGTGAGAGAGAGAGGGAGAGAGAGCGTGGAGCGTTAGCACGAGAGAGAGAGAGAGGGAGCGTGGAGAGTTCGTGAGAGAGAGAGAGCGCGTGGAGCGTTCCCGAGAGAGAGTGTAGAGTGTGCCCGCACGAGCGATAGAGAGCGCGCATGGAGCTTTTACGAGAGAGAGAGAACGTAGAGCATGCCTGTGCGAGAGAGACAGAGAGGGCGTGGAGCATTCGAGAGAGAGCTTGGAGTCTTCGCGAGAGAGAGAGAGAATGAGGAGCGTTCGCATGAGAGAGAGAAAGCATGGAGCGTTCACGAGAGTGAGAGCGTAAAGCGTTAGAGAGAGAGAGAGTGTGGAGCATTCGCACGCGCGAGAGAGAGAGCATGGAGCGTTCGCGAGAGAGAGAGAGCATGGAGCGTTCGCGAGAGAGAGAGAGAGCATGGAGCGTTCGCGAGAGAGAGAGAGAGCGTGGAGCGATCACGAGAGAGAGGGAGCGTGGAGCGTTCGCAAGAGAGAGAGCATGGAGCGTCCGCGAGAAAGAGAGAACGTGGAGCGATCGTGAGAGAGAAGGAGCGTGGAGCGTTCATGCGTGAGAGAGAGAGTGAGAAAGAGAGATCTCGAGAGAGAGGAGCGATCTTGAGAGAGAGAGAGAGAGAGGAGCGATCTCGAGAGAGAGAGGCGCGATCTCGAGAGAGCGAGCGAGCGTGGAGCGTTTGCGAGATTGAGCGTGCGCGACAGAGAGAGAGAGCATGGATCATTTGGTGTGCGCGTGCGAGAGTGAGAGAGAGCATGGAGCGTTTGCGAGAGACTGAGAGCATGGAGCATTCGAGAGAGAGAGAGTGAGCGTGAGAGTTCACGAGAGAGCGTGCAGCAATCACGAGGGTGAGGGAGTGTGGGGCTGGGTGAGGGTGAGGGAGTGTGGGGCTGGGTGAGGGTGAGGGAGTGTGGGGCTGGGTGAGGGTGAGGGAGTGAGTGTGGGGCTAGGTGAGGGTGAGGGAGTGTGGGGCTGGGTGAGGGTGAGGGAGGGAGTGTGTGGCTGGGTGAGGGAGTGTGTGGCTGGGTGAGGGTGAGGGAGTGTGGGGCTAGGTGAGGGTGAGGGAGTGAGTGTGTGGCTGGGTGAGGGAGTGTGGGGCTGGGTGAGGGTGAGGGAGTGTGGGGCTGGGTGAGGGTGAGGGAGTGTGTGGCTGGGTGAGGGAGTGTGGGGCTGGGTGAGGGTGAGGGAGTGTGGGGCTGGGTGAGGGTGAGGGAGTGTGGGGCTGGGTGAGGGTGAGGGAGTGTGTGGCTGGGTGAGGGAGTGAGTGTGTGGCTGGGTGGGGGAGTGAGTGAGTGAGTGGCTGGGTGAGGGTGAGTGTGAGGTGGGTGAGGGTGAGTGTGGGGCTGGGTGAGGGTGAGTGAGCGTGGGGCTGGGTGAGGGTGAGGGTGAGCGTGGGGCTGGGTGAGGGTGAGCGTGGGGCTGGGTGAGGGTGGGTGTGAGGTGGGTGAGGGTGAGGGTGAGCGTGGCTGGGTGAGGGTGGGTGTGAGGTGGGTGAGGGTGGGTGTGAGGTGGGTGAGGGTGAGGGTGAGCGTGGCTGGGTGAGGGTGAGGGTGGGTGATGAGTGAATACCGGGGGATCACTGTGGCTGCACTGCAGCAAGCCCGGTGAGCAAGGCTGGAGGCTGTTGTGTGCTCACTTCCTCATTCTCACTGCCTGATCATTCATTAACGCAGTGAACAACGGGACTCTGACCCCAACAGGCACGGGCGCTGTGCCAACACCAGTCTCTCTGACCCCAACAGGCCCCAGGGCTGTGCCAACACCAGTCTCTCTGACCCCAACAGGCACGGGGGCTGTGCCAACACCAGTCTCTCTGACCCCAACAGGCACGGGCGCTGTGCCAACACCAGTCTCTCTGACCCCAACAGGCACGGGGGCTGTGCCAACACCAGTCTCTCTGACCCCAACAGGCACGGGCGCCGTGCCAACACCAGTCTCTCTGACCCCAACAGGCACGGGGGCTGTGCCAACACCAGTCTCTCTGACCCCAACAGGCACGGGCGCTGTGCCAACACCAGTCTCTCTGACCCCAACAGGCCCCAGGGCTGTGCCAACACCAGTCTCTCCATCTCTCCTTTGTCCTGCTGTTTGACATCATTGTCAAAATACCTGTGTGAGTGTGTGTGTGTGTATGTGTATGTGTTTGGATGTGTGCGTGGCTGACTGTGTGTGACCGCGTGTCTGACTATGTGTGTGTCTTTCTATCTGCCTGTGTGTGTCTGCCTATCAGTCTGAGTGTGTGCGTGTGTGTGTTTCTGGCTGTGTCTGTATTGTGTGTGTGTGTGTGTGTGTGTGTGTGTGTGTGTGTGTGTGTGTGTGTGTGTGTGTGAGAGAGACAGTGTGTTTGCACGTGTGTGTGGTGCTTCCTGTGTGTCTGAGTGAGTGTGCATGCGTATGTGCGTGTCTGTGTGTGTGTGTGTGTGGGGAGGTGGGACAACCCTCCTCACCGTCAACCAGCAAGCGCCAGGCTTGTCCTCCCCCACTCCTGCCCACCGTCCCAAATGCGTGTGTCTGAGGGGACTGACCTGCTGGTCCCTGCCCCTGTTGGCTGGGCCTGGCCCAGTGTGGGACAGAGGTCAAGCAGTTGCAGGACGCTGTACAACAACAGAGAGCCTTCTTTTGTGCCGTTGGCATTGGAACTTGCCAGAGGCATTGCTCAGACAGAATCTGACCCGGTGCAGTCCCTGTCAGGAGATACCGAGCAGGCAGGGAGCAAACGGAAGGGCTTGGACCTTAAACAGGGCACCCTAAAGAAGGGGGGACAGCAGCGAGAGCTAGATACCGAAACAGAGAGGTCGGGAGACAGAGAGGCTTAAGGAGGAGGGATCCAGAGAGTAGAGCCCCCTCCTGGCAGCTGAGGGTACAGCCAGTAGGGGGCTGGAGGAGGGGACGGGGATAGGGAGGGGGTGTAGGGGGCTGGAGGAGGGGACGGGGATAGGGAGGGGGTGTAGGGGGCTGGAGGAGGGGACGGGGATAGGGAGGGGGTGTAGGGGGCTGGAGGAGGGGACGGGGATAGGGAGGGGGTGTAGGGGGCTGGAGGAGGGGACAGAGATAGGGAGGGGGGTGTAGGGGGCTGGAGGAGGGGACGGGGATAGGGAGGGGGTGTAGGGAGCTGGAGGAGGGGACGGAGATAGGGAGGGTGTGTAGGGGGCTGGAGGAGGGGACGGAGATAGGGAGGGGGTGTAGGGGGACGGAGATAGGGAGGGGGTGTAGGGGGCTGGAGGAGGGGACGGAGATAGGGAGGGGGTGTAGGGGGCTGGAGGAGGGGACGGAGATAGGGAGGGGGCGTAGGGGCTGGAGGAGGGGACGGAGATAGGGAGGGTGTGTAGGGGGCTGGAGGAGGGGACGGAGATAGGGAGGGGGTGTAGGGGGACGGAGATAGGGAGGGGGTGTAGGGGGACGGAGGGGGGGACGGAGATAGGGAGGGGGTGTAGGGGGCTGGAGGAGGGGACGGAGATAGGGAGGGGGCGTAGGGGCTGGAGGAGGGGACGGAGATAGGGAGGGGGCGTAGGGGCTGGAGGAGGGGTCGGAGATAGGGAGGGGGCGTAGGGGCTGGAGGAGGGGACGGGGATAGGGAGGGGGCTGGAGGAGGGGACGGGGATAGGGAGGGGGTGTAGGGGCTGGAGGAGGGGACGGAGATAGGGAGGGGGTGTAGGGGCTGGAGGAGGGGTCGGAGATAGGGAGGGGGCGTAGGGGCTGGAGGAGGGGACAGAGATAGGGAGGGGGCGTAGGGGCTGGAGGAGGGGACGGAGATAGGGAGGGGGCGTAGGGGCTGGAGGAGGGGACGGAGATAGGGAGGGGGCATAGGGGCTGGAGGAGGGGACGGGGATAGGGAGGGGGCGTAGGGGCTGGAGGAGGGGACGGGGATAGGGAGGGGGTGTAGGGGGCTGGAGGAGGGGACGGGGATAGGGAGGGGGCTGGAGGAGGGGACGGGGATAGGGAGGGGGTGTAGGGGCTGGAGGAGGGGACGGGGATAGGGAGGGGGCTGGAGGAGGGGACGGGGATAGGGAGGGGGTGTAGGGGCTGGAGGAGGATTGGAGATAGTGAGGGGGTGTAGGGGCTGGAGGAGGGGCTGGAGGAGGGGTCGGAGATAGGGAGGGGGTGTAGGGGCTGGAGGAGGGGACGGAGATAGGGAGGGGGTGTAGGGGCTGGAGGAGGGGATGGAGATAGGGAGGGGGTGTAGGGGCTGGAGGAGGGGACGGGGATAGGGAGGGGGTGTAGGGGCTGGAGGAGGGGACGGGGATAGGGAGGGGGTGTAGGTGCTGACAGAAGATGTTGGGATGGGTCCGATTCTGGAGCAGCGTGTGAGTTGGAGAAGCAGGGTCTTGTCAGGCAGGAGCACCTACTCCTGGAGTCTGGCAGCACAGCACAGCACAGCACCGGGCTGGCGTTGACTGCAGATCCTGGAGCCTGGCTTTCTGACTCTGGTGTGGATTTGTTACTCGAGGCTGACTCTGTGCTCCCGAGTCCGGTGTATGTCTGAATCATTGACGATGAGAGTTGGGCGGAAAGTCAGGTTTGCTGTTTCTGTATTTGGACGCTATCTGACCCGAGGCTCCTGAGACATTTTTGTGCTCAGTTTCCGAGTGAGACCCCAAGTTCTGGCCCACAGCACAGAACCACAGCTTCTGAAAGGGACTGGGTGCTGGCTATTTGAGACAGGCGATACAATGGAGTGGAATGTGCAGTCTGCGGTCTTTTCTCAGTGTTGTTCCGTGTTCACTATCTTGGGCTGATTAATGTGGCTGGTTCAGCTCGTCACAACTCTCTGTGATCCCCCGATAAGCTGTTCCTGCCTGATAATGGTCAACATTCACAACAATGGAACGTCAGAGATATCTCCCCTGCTGGACATCTCTGTAACAGAGAAAACCACACACTCACACTCTCTCTCTCTCTCTCTCTCTCTCTCTCTCTCTCACACACACACACATTCACCCACACTCTTAACTTCCACATACACACCCACTCTCTCTCGCTCTGGCGTGCACGTGAACACACTCTCTCTCTCTCTCTTACATACTTTCTCAAACTCTCACATGCTTTCTCTCTCACTCTCCCTCACAGAATCAGAGAATCCCCACAGTGTGGAAACAGGCCATTTGGCCCATGGAGTTCACATCAACTCTCCCAAGACTATCCTACCAAGACCCATCCCCTCACCCTGTCCCTGTCCACTTGCAATTCCCATGGCTAAGGCACCTAACCTGCACATTCCTGAATGCTACAGGTAATTTAGCACGGCCAATCCACCCTAACCTGCACATTCCTGAATGCTACAGGTAATTTAGCACGGCCAATCCACCCTAACCTGCACATCGCTGAATGCTACAGGTAATTTAGCACGGCCAATCCACCCTAACCTGCACATTCCTGAATGCTACAGGTAATTTAGCACGGCCAATCCACCCTAACCTGCACATTCCTGAATGCTACAGGTAATTTAGCACGGCCAATCCACCCTAACCTGCACATTCCTGAATGCTACAGGTAATTTAGCACGGCCAATCCACCCTAACCTGCACATTCCTGAATGCTACAGGTAATTTAGCACGGCCAATCCACCCTAACCTGCACATTCCTGAATGCTACAGGTAATTTAGCACGGCCAATCCACCCTAACCTGCACATTCCTGAATGCTACAGGTAATTTAGCACGGCCAATCCACCCTAACCTGCACATTCCTGAATGCTACAGGTAATTTAGCACGGCCAATCCACCCTAACCTGCACATTCCTGAATGCTACAGGTAATATAGCACGGTCAATCCACCCTAACCTGCACATCCCTGAATGCTTCAGATAATTTAGCACGGTCAATCCACCCTAACCTGCACATTCCTGAATACTACAGGTAATTTAGCAAGGTCAATCCACCCTAACCTGCACATTCCTGAATACTACAGGTAATTTAGCATGGCCAATCCACCCGAATCTGCACATTCCTGAATGCTATAGGCAATTTAGCACGGCCAATCCACCCAAACCTGCACATCCCTGGGCACTTTGGGACAATTTAACACGGCCAATCCACCCTAACCTGCACATCTTTGGACTGAGAGAGTGTTATAACGTTGGATAGAGTAATTGTAGATTGGGGGGCTGGAAGTTATAATTTGGCATTTCTAAAATTATAACATGCTTGCGGGAAAGCTTTGCGTGGTCCCTTTGAAAGATCGTGTGGTTTTTCTGTGCTTAGAGATTTGAAGTGTATACGTGTGAGTAGCAACTTGAAGGTTTGCAAGTACACAGAGAGCCCGAACTGAAGCATTTGTATCGAAAGGTCGTACGATTAGGAGGCCAAGCTGCAGGTTTTACTCAGAATTTAAATTTAGCCAATCAATTAGAACTAGGCACTTAGACACCAAAAACCTATTAAATTTCAATCTGATGGTTTTGACAGCACAGGACTAATCCTATTGTAAGAAATATTGATATGTTGAGGGTATAAAGGAAGGGAGCAGTTGGACAAAAACCCCAGAGCTAGCTGCCATCCACCAGAGCGGAAGGCCTCCACACTCCAGAGAGAATTGCAGACTCTCTCAGCCTCGTCTATGTCTCCGGCAAAACACCAACGAAATACCAACAGCAGAGAAGGTATTCCTGGCAGAAGAGTCGACGGAGAAGGCACAGAATGTTCTGGAAGACTGCCTGTAATTTTGAGATACTAGCTTCTTTTTAATATTAAGTTAAAAAATCAAACAACACCAGGTTTATTTGGAAGCACTAGATTTATTTAGTATGAGTGGGACTCGTATTTATTGGAACAGCACGACATTAGAACCTTGCTTTCATAGTTAGTAGTTCCAAGGAATTTATTCGGTTTGTTACTGGTTTAGTTAATTTGTTCAGTGTTTAGAGTTGGACAAATATACTGTTAGATGTTGGTTTTGAAGTGAGTGTCAGGGATTTACTTTACTTAACCGCTAGAAGTTGCTGAAAAGCAGGTTACACCCCCCTTTCACACTCCTTTCACAGATTACAGGGGAGGTGTTCCTCTCCGGGTGTTTGGGTTTTAGTTTCCAGACAAGGAGGGACCATCACTGCTTTGAGGGCTCGCCTGGGATTGGGACAGATTCGGGGTCGGGAAGGTCCCAACAGGTTTAAACAGACTTTGGGGCCATGTCCTAAAACTTGAAGGAAAACTTCAGCGATAAGTGGAAGATCTAATTCGTTTCGGTTGCTTGTGGGCGCAGTCAGAAATGGCTCTTCACACTTGTGAAGAGATTCTGGGGGGGGGGGGGTGTTGAAGATGTTTCCTGAGTTGGCCAAGAAAAGCAGCAGAAAGTGACACTTGCTGGGTTAGCATGCAGGCTGTAACCGGGTTTAACTCGGGACCGTAGCAGAGCTGACATTGCGACCGAGTTCGCCACGCCGCAGAGAAACAGTCAAGTCCATCGGAGTTTGGGAAAATAAAAATAAATTTGCAAATGCAGCAATTGGAGTGCGAAAGTGCACTGAAAAAAAAAATGGAAATGAAACCGTTTGAATTACACTTAAAAGCAGAGGAAAGGGAAAGAATCGCTCTGGCCGGACAAGGAGAACGGGGTGGTCGGAGTTGGAAATGAAGAAGTGAGGACTTGAAGCGAAACGACAGAAGTGAAAGTGCGCAGCAAGAAACAAACTCATCGTAGCCCCCAGCCTGGTACGTCCAGACCTGACCAAGACTCCATGCGAAAGCTGTCGAAGCCCTTTCCGTTACCTTTGAGGAACTGGCTGATCAGACGAGCTGCCCAGAGACCGCGTGGGTCACTTCGATTGGGAGGCAGGGCTGGTGGGGCCTTGGCAGTGCTGTCAGAGGGGGATACGCAGAAGGAAAGGCTGGTTGGACAAACTGGTACCCGCTGAAGCACAGACCTTCTATCCTGGGGAATTCGCCGTCCGAACTGTGGCTCGGTGCTATTCCGAAATCCATCGGGACACGACAGGATGGTGTTAAGAAAGCAGATAGGAGCTGGTTGTTAATGACAAGGCTTGGCAAGTTGGTGCTAAATTCGATGTCAGTCATTCGGGTCAGAGCCGAACACGATAATGGACCAAAACAAATGGGATCACCATTTGGTCTATTTCCACCAATTGTTAACACTAAGCAGCGGTGTCCTTCATTAGCTGACAGTGGGAGCAATGGGGAAAAAACAATTGGCTCTTCCAGGAATGCCGTTTGTTCTTGGGAACGATCCAGCGGGATCACACACGAGAGCGATGGCCACCGTAGCGGAAAAGCCAAAAAAAAAACCCACCAGGAGAGCCGAGGAGTTGAAAGAGAAGTATCCCGGGACTTTTCCAGGCTCTGCGGGTGACAAGGTCCCGCGGCCGTACGTCAAACTGCGGAGGGGAAAGCAACAGGGAAGGGCGATGGGGTTGAGGAGCAGTGAGCTGGCAGTCTGTGCTGATGAGGTGGGAAAGGAGCAGGAGGATCAGGCAGAGGTGTTCCCCTTCGGAGAGACGAATGGAGCCACCCCCAAAAAAAGGTCAGAGCAGGACTGAGCAGAGTCGACAGGACGTTGGGACCAAACTTTAGTCGCGTAGTGGGACCGTTGACGGATTTGTCCACAAAGACCCTGAGATTTCGGGGGACAGAACAACGCCAGGCGCCATTTGAGAACGTCGAGGCAGAGTTAACCACCGCAGCAGGCGAACTTGGTTGGCACCCTCCAAAGTCACCGTCGACACATCAGTGTTTGCGTTTGTGTTGTTACAGGAGGACAATTCTGAAATTCAAAAATAAAACTCAATATTCACCAGAACAAAAGGGTTAGATTAGATTAGACTTACAGTGTGGAAACAGGCCCTCCGGCCCAACAAGTCCACACCGACCCGCCGAAGCGCAACCCACCCACACCCCTACATTTACCCCTTACCTAACACTACGGGCAATTTAGCACGGCCAATTCACCTGACCCGCACATCTTTGGACTGTGGGAGGAAACCGGAGCACCCGGAGGAAACCCACGCAGACACGGGGAGAACGTGCAAACTCCACACAGTCAGTCGCCTGAGTCGGGAATTGAACCCAGGTCCCTGGCGCTGTGAGGCAGCAGTGCTAACCACTGTACCACCGTGCCGCCCTTGAATTCTGAAATTCAAAAATAAAACTCAATATTCACCAGAACAAAAGGGTTTATTGAGTTTGGTACTGACCTGACCACACTTTAATAGTTACGCTGCAAGCAATGCATCAGAGACTATTCAAACTGGAATCCCTACAACATGAAAAACAGGCCCTTCAGCCCAACAGGTCCACACCCACACTCCGAAGAGTAACCCACTCAGACCCACTCCCCTACGCTATATTTACCCCTGACTCATGCAACTAACCTGTACATCCCTGGGCACTAGGGGGACAATTTAGCACGGCCAATCCACCCTAACCTGCACATCCCTGGGCACTACGGGGACAATTTAGCACGGCCAATCCACCCTAACCTGCACATCCCTGGGCACTACGGGGACAATTTAGCACGGCCAATACACCCTAACCTGCACATCCCTGGGTACTACAGGGACAATTTAGCACGGCCAATCCACCCTAACCTGCACATCCCTGGGTACTACGGGGACAATTTAGCATGGCCAATCCACCCTAACCTGCACATCCTTGGGCACTACGGGGACAATTTAGCACGGCCAATCCACCCTAACCTGTACATCCCTGGGCAGCATGGGGACAATTTAGCACGGCCAATCGACCCTAACCTGCACATCCCTGGGCACTACGGGGACAACTTAGCACGGACAATTCACGCCAACCTGTTTATCTTTAGACTGTGTTAGGAAACCGGAGCACCCGGAGGAAACCCACAAAGACACAGGGGGGAGAATGCACAAACTCCACACAGTCGCCTGAGGCTGGTATCGAACTCAGGTCCCTGGTGCCGTGAGGCAGCGGTGCTAACTACTGAGCCACCGTGTTGCCCCAACGTTGTATACCAACATTTCCGGAAAGATTTAAAGACAAGTACACCAGTGTGTTGAGTTGGAGTCTCATGTGACAAGCATTTGAGTTACAGATTGTGCATGTTGCAGGTTGTGAAAATATTATCACGGATGATTTATAGCGAGTTTTTAAAAAATGCTTATGAAAGATAGAAACTGTAGTGTTGAGTGTTGTATACATTTAGAATTAGTATAAAATGTGTAACTCTAGATCAATGAGCTATGGATCTAGTAATATAATGGAGTTAAGGTTATATATAAAAACCATCTTTTCATCATAATGGTTCATCTTTTTTTCTCAAGGGGTCAGGTGTAACCAAGTTGGGTGGAGTAATTGTAGATTGGGAGGCAGGAATTTAGAATTTGGTGTTTTTAACATTGGAATATGCTCAGGGGAAAGCTTTGCGTGGTCCCTTTGAAAGATCATGTGCTTTTTTGTGCTTAGAGAGTTGAAGTGTATACCTGTGAGTAGCGACTTGAAGGTTTGCAAGTACACAGAGAGCCCGAACCGAAGCATTTGTATCGAAAGGTCGTACGATTAGCAGGCCAAGCTGCAGGTTTTACCAAGAGCAAAGGCTTTTGAATTTAGCCAATCAACTAGAACTGGGCACTTAGATACCAAAAACCAATTAAATTTCAATCTGATGGTTTTGACAACACAGGACCAGTCCTATTGTAAGAAATATTGATATGGGTGAGGGTATAAAGGAAGGGGGCAGTTGGACAAAAAAACCCTGAGCAGGCAGCCATTCACCAGAGCGAAAGGCCCTCCATTTCTTTCTCTCTCTCTCTCTCTCTGTCTCTCTCAAGAATTGCGGAGTTTCTCAGCCTCCTCTGTCTTTGAGAAACCACCGAAGAAATAACAACAGGACCAACAGCAGAGAAGAATCGATAGAGAAGGCATCGAAGCTTCTGGAAGACACATGACTGGGCTGTAATTTTGAGATACTAAATACTTTTAGCTGAGTGGGACTTGTACTTATTGGAACAGCACACCATTAGAACCTTGCTTTAATAGTTAGTAGTTACAAAGAATTGTTACTGGTTTAGTTGATTTGTTTAGTGTTTAGAGTTGGACAAATATACTGTTACTTGTTGGTTTTGAAGTGAGTGTCAGGGATTTACTTTATTTAACAGCGAGAAGTTGCTGAAAAGCAGGTTACACCCCTTATCACTCTCCTTTTACAGATCACGGGGGGAGGCGTTCATCTCTGGGTGTTAGTTCTTAGGGAGTGGGGCCAACCTTCGATTCATAACAGGGGAGAATCCGGAGCACCCAGAGGAAACCCATGCAGTCACGGTTTCGGAGGGGGGTGGTGGGAGCGGATGATGAATGTGCAAACTCCACACAGACACAGTCGCCCGAGGCTGGAATCGGAGCCGGGTTCCTGGCGCCGTGAGCCAGCGGTGCCCCGTCCCCCCTCGCGCTCTGTCACGCAATCGCGACCTGTCAATCTCTCTCCGGCCCCTGCCCACGTCGCTCTCTCAGGCCCGGCTCTGTCCCTCAGTACGCTGCGGACTCCGCGGAGACTAACCCTTTGTGTTTCTCTCTCTCTCTCTCGGCAGAGCATGAAGAGGAGTCTGGCTTCAGTCAGTGACCAGTCGGAACTGAGCACTGAGGCTGGGAGCGCGAGAAGCAACATGAAGAAGAATCGATACAAAGATATCCTGCCATGTAAGGCCCTCGCGCTTGGTTGAGGCTGGAAGGTGGTTTTGAACTGGGTGCTAGATGAAGGTACAGCAAATGGGGGGACCACAGCAAGCAGTGGGAGGAGTTTCTGCTCCCTGCAGGTCTGTTGTTGACCAAGGGCTGAGGGAGGGGGGTCCCATAAGGTGTCCCTGAACCGCTGCCCCTTCCCTCCCCGGGTGGTACACCGAGACCCCCTGCGCAGCACCCCCCCTGTGAGGGAGGGTTCTGACCCCGGCGATGCTGCAGGAACAGCCGACACCGTTCCCGGCCCCGAGATGGTGGGGTCTCCGAGAGGAACGTGCAGGGGGTGGCGGTGCCCCACCCCCCTGCGACTGCTGCCCCCCCCTCCCTGGGGTGGCGGGGTTTGGAAGGTGCTGTGGGAGGAGCCTCGGTGGCTTCTGTCTTGTTGGAGATGGTAACTCCCAGGATATTGACAGTGGAGGGAATTCAGTGATGGTAGGTTGGCGAGCGAGGGAGCCGGGGTTTACTAAGGAAGGTGTGTCTCTTGTCAAGAGGAAGGAGAAGGCGTAGGATGGGATGTGAAGGCTCTGTTCGGGCACCTAAGAGTTACAGGTTAGCCTAAAGAGAGAGCTACGATGAGCCAGGAGGGGACAGGAGAACTCGTTGGCAGGTAGGCTCAAGGGAAAACCTGAAAGCTTTCTATCGGTATATCAGGAATAAAAGAATGACTAGTGTAAGATTAGGGCCAATCAAGGACTGTAGGGGGAAGTTGTGCGTGGAGTCTGAGGAGATAGGAGAAGTGCTAAATGACTATTTTTTTGTCAATATTCACACAGGAAAAAGACAATGTTGTCGAGAGTACTGAGATACTGGCGACTAGGCTAGATGGGATTGAGGTTCACAAGGAGGAGGTGTTAGCAATTCTGGAAAGTGTGAAAACAGTTAAGTCCCCAGGGCTGGATGGGATTTATCCGAGGATTCTCTGGGAAGCCAGGGAGAAGATTACAGAGCCTTTGGCTTTGATCTTTATGTCCTCATTGTCTACGGGAATAGTGCCAGAAGACTGGAGGATAGCAAATGTTGTCCCCTTCTTCAAGAAGGGGAGTAGAGACAACCCTGGCAATTATAGACCAGTGAGCCTTACTTCGGTTGTAGGTAAAGTGTTGGAGAAGGTTATAAGAGATAGGATTTATAATCATCTCGGGAGGAATAATTTGATTTAGGGATAGTCAACACAGTTTTGTGAAGGGTAGGTTGTGCCTCACTAACCTTATTGAGTTCTTTGAGAAGGTGACCAAACAGGTGGATGAGGGTAAAGCGGTGGATGTGGTGTATATGGGTTTCAGTCAGGTGTTTGATAAGGTTCCCCACGGTAGGCTACTGCACCAAACACGGAGGTATGGGATTGTGGGAGATTTAGCGGTTGGGATCAGAAATTGGCTCACTGAAAGAAGACAGTGGGTGGGGGTTGATGGGAAATGTCCATCCTGGAGCCCAGTTCCCAGAGGGGTACCACAGGGTCTGTTCTGGGGCCACTGCTGTTGGTCATTTTTATAAATGACCTGGATGAGGGTGTGGAAGGATGGGTTAGTAAATTTGCGGGTGACGCTAAGGTCGGTGGAGTTGTGGATAGTGCGGAAGGATGTTGTGGGTTACAGAGGGACATCGATAAGCTGCAGAGCTGGGCTGGGAGGTGGCAGATGGAGTTTAATGTGGAAAAGTGTGAGGTGATTCACTTTGGAAGGAGTAACAGGAATGCAGAGTCCTGGGCTAATGGTAGGATTCTTGGCAGTGTAGATGAGCAGAGAGATCTCGGTGTCCATGTACATAGATCCCTGAAAGTTGCCGCCCAGTTTGATAGGAAGGCGTACGGTGTGTTAGCGTTTATCAGGAGAGGGATTGAGTTTCGGAGCCACGGGGTCATGCTGCAGCTGTACAAAACTCTGGTGCGGCCGCACTTGGGAGTATTGTGTACAGTTCTGGTCACCGCATTATAGGGAGGATGTGGAAGCTTTGGAAAGGGTTCAGAGGAGATTTCCCGGGATGCTGCCTGGTACGGAGGGAAGGTCTTATGGGGAAAGGCTGAGGGACTTGAGGCTGTTTCCATTAGAGAGAAGGAGGTTGAGAGGTGACTTAATTGAGACGTATCAGATAATCCGAGGGTTAGATAGGGTGGGCAGGGAGAGGCTTTTCCCTCGGATGGTGATGGCTAGCACGAGGGGACACAGCTTTAAACTGAGGGGGGGTGATAGATACAGGACAGAGGGCAGAGGGAGTTTCTTTACTCAGAGAGTAGGAGGGGGCGTGGAACACACTGTCTGTAACAGGAGTAGACTCGCCAACTTTAGGGGCATTTAAATGGGCATTGGATAGGCATAGGGAGGAGAATGGAATAGGGTAGGAGAGAGGGGCTTCAGATTGGTTTCACAGGTCAGCACAACATCGAGGGGCCGAAGGGCCTGTATTGTGCTGTTATGTTGTATAGAACACCATTGAACGTCAAGGGGGCGATGGTTAGAACTCTCTCTCTTGTTGGAGATGGTGACCCCCAGGATGTTGATAGTGGGGGGAGGGGGATTCAGTGATGGTAATACCATTGGGTGTCCCTGAGAATATCTGCAGTGTTGATGTTGCCCAGGCCTTAGTGCATTTGAATAGCAGCCTGTGCTGCAGTCCCTGTGGGGCAGCGAACGTTACTGAACGTTAGCGAATATCGCCCCCCCCGACCCCCTCCCCCCGAACCTGTGACCTTACGTTGCATCGCCCACACCCGATCGCGAGGCAGTGCTTGAACTGAGCAATGCCACGGGGCGGTGCTTTCGCAGCTTGCTGGGCCCTGACCCCGGTGGCAGGGAGCGATCCCCGGTGTACCACAGCCACCCCCCCCCCCCGCCGCCCTCCCGATGGTTCAGGGTTCCGGGTCGGATTGGGGAGGGGTGGCAGCTGGGTGGGTCCGGATTAATCCCCCTCTCTCACCGGCACGGGGATGGTGTGCTCCTCTTTCAGACGACCAGACGCGAGTGCCTCTGACGCTGCTGCTGCAGGAAGGCTATTCCGACTACATCAACGCCAACTTCATCCGGGTAAGGCCCAGCACGATGCACACGCCTGCTTCCCATCGGGAGCTCCATCCCCCCTGGGGAGTCCCAATGGGACGGAACGTTGCGGGAATCGGTGGCGCCAACCAACCCGGTGAAGGGGAAGGGGGTGAGCAGGAGGTGACAAGACCCACTGAGTCCTCTCAGCCATTTAGGGCACGGCACTGCGGTCTCAGCCTCACTCCGGCCCAGCCCCAACTCACTCCACATCCTACTGCAAACGGACAAAACCTACTCAGCTGAAAGGGCATGGTGGATGGAGACTAGGATTCAGCAAGGAGGGGGACGCAGTGCTGAGGAAGGGTCAGTGCTGAGGGAGCGGGTGCTGTGGGAGGGTCAGTGCTGAGGGAGCGGGTGCTGCGGGAGGGTCAGTGCTGAGGGAGTGGGTGCTGCGGGAGGGTCAGTGCTGAGGGAGTGGGCGCTGTGGGAGGGTCAGTGCTGAGGGAGCGGGTGCTGTGGGAGGGTCAGTGCTGAGGGAGTGGGTGCTGTGGGAGGGTCAGTGCTGAGGGAGCGGGTGCTGCGGGAGGGTCAGTGCTGTGGGAGGGTCAGTGCTGTGGGAGGGTCAGTGCTGTGGGAGGGTCAGTGCTGAGGAAGGGTCAGTGCTGAGGGAGCGGGTGCTGTGGGAGGGTCAGTGCTGAGGGAGCGGGTGCTGCGGGAGGGTCAGTGCTGAGGGAGTGGGTGCTGCGGGAGGGTCAGTGCTGAGGGAGTGGGCGCTGCGGGAGGGTCAGTGCTGAGGGAGCGGGTGCTGTGGGAGGGTCAGTGCTGAGGGAGTGGGTGCTGTGGGAGGGTCAGTGCTGAGGGAGCGGGTGCTGCGGGAGGGTCAGTGCTGTGGGAGGGTCAGTGCTGAGGAAGGGTCAGTGCTGAGGGAGCGGGTGCTGTGGGAGGGTCAGTGCTGAGGGAGCGGGTGCTGCGGGAGGGTCAGTGCTGAGGGAGCGGGTGCTGCGGGAGGGTCAGTGCTGAGGGAGTGGGCGCTGTGGGAGGGTCAGTGCTGAGGGAGCGGGTGCTGTGGGAGGGTCAGTGCTGAGGGAGCGGGTGCTGTGGGAGGGTCAGTGCTGAGGGAGTGGGTGCTGTGGGAGGGTCAGTGCTGAGGGAGCGGGTGCTGCGGGAGGGTCAGTGCTGTGGGAGGGTCAGTGCTGTGGGAGGGTCAGTGCTGTGGGAGGGTCAGTGCTGTGGGAGGGTCAGTGCTGAGGAAGGGTCAGTGCTGAGGGAGCGGGTGCTGTGGGAGGGTCAGTGCTGAGGGAGCGGGTGCTGCGGGAGGGTCAGTGCTGAGGGAGTGGGTGCTGCGGGAGGGTCAGTGCTGAGGGAGTGGGCGCTGCGGGAGGGTCAGTGCTGAGGGAGCGGGTGCTGTGGGAGGGTCAGTGCTGAGGGAGTGGGTGCTGTGGGAGGGTCAGTGCTGAGGGAGCGGGTGCTGCGGGAGGGTCAGTGCTGTGGGAGGGTCAGTGCTGAGGAAGGGTCAGTGCTGAGGGAGCGGGTGCTGTGGGAGGGTCAGTGCTGAGGGAGCGGGTGCTGCGGGAGGGTCAGTGCTGAGGGAGTGGATGCTGCGGGAGGGTCAGTGCTGAGGGAGCGGGCGCTGTGGGAGGGTCAGTGCTGAGGGAGCGGGTGCTGTGGGAGGGTCAGTGCTGAGGGAGCGGGTGCTGTGGGAGGGTCAGTGCTGAGGGAGCGGGTGCTGTGGGAGGGTCAGTGCTGAGGGAGGGGGCGCTGTGGGAGGGTCAGTGCTGAGGGAGCGGGCGCTGTGGGAGGGTCAGTGCTGAGGGAGCGGGCGCTGTGGGAGGGTCAGCGCTGAGGGAGCGGGTGCTGTGGGAGGGTCAGTGCTGAGGGAGGGGGCGCTGTGGGAGGGTCAGTGCTGAGGGAGCGGGCGCTGTGGGAGGGTCAGTGCTGAGGGAGGGGCGCTGTGGGAGGGTCAGTGCTGAGGGAGCGGGCGCTGTGGGAGGGTCAGTGCTGAGGGAGCGGGCGCTGTGGGAGGGTCAGCGCTGAGGGAGTGGGCGCTGTGGGAGGGTCAGCGCTGAGGGAGGGGGCGCTGTGGGAGGGTCAGTGCTGAGGGAGCGGGTGCTGTGGGAGGGTCAGTGCTGAGGGAGCGGGTGCTGTGGGAGGGTCAGTGCTGAGGGAGCGGGTGCTGTGGGAGGGTCAGTGCTGAGGGAGCGGGTGCTGTGGGAGGGTCAGTGCTGAGGGAGTGGGTACTGTGGGAGGGTCAGTGCTGAGGGAGCGGGTGCTGTGGGAGGGTCAGTGCTGAGGGAGCAGGCGCTGTGGGAGGGTCAGTGCTGAGGGAGCGGGTGCTGTGGGAGGGTCAGTGCTGAGGGAGCAGGCGCTGTGGAAGGGTCATTGCTGT